>NW_007251770.1:707216-711671 GCF_000164805.1 Carlito syrichta
TTTTTTTTTTTTTTTTTTTGTAGGTAGTTTTCTTATGACACAGTCAATTCCCTGAATTTTGTATTCCTTTGGGGTTAGGTGTGACTTGATCTTTTGCATTTCTGATTGTGTTTATTTGTGCCTTTTCTCTCTTTTTCTTGGTCCATCTAGCTAGGGGACCATTAATCTTGCTTATCATTTCAAAGAACCAGCTTTTTGTTTTATTCATTTTTTTGTATTATCTTTTTGTCTTCTATGTCCTGAAGTTGGGCTTTTATTTTGGTGATCTGGATATCCTGCTGAAGTTGAGGTTTTGGTGGTCTTGTATTTCCAGCTTCCTTAGGTGATTTTTAAGCTGTTAACTTGTGATCTTTCCATATTCTTCATGTATGTTTGTAGAGATATGAATTCCCTTCTTTTTACTGCTTTCATGGCATTCAAGAGGTTTTGGTAAGATATTTGTTCATTTTCATTTGTTTCCAGTTATCTTTTAATCTTTTTTTTCCCATGTTGACCCAGGAGTTGCTTAGCATCATGCTCTTTAGTATTCATGTCTTTGTGGGTTTTAGTGGAGCTTGGTTGGTGTTGATATTTATTTTTAGTCCACTGTGGTCTGACAAGGTGCATGGTAAGATTTAAATGTTGTGAAATTTGTTTATGCTTGATTTATGGCTGAGGATGCAGTTGATCTTAGAGTACGTTCCATGTGTTGATGAGTGGAATGTATATTCTGTGGTTGTTGAGTGGAGTGTTCTGTAGTTATCAAGTCCATTTGGTCAAGTATCACGTTGAGGTTCCAGATTTCCTTATGGATTTTTTTGTATTGATGATCTGTCTAGGGTTGTGAGTGAGGTATTAAGTCCCCACCTATGATAGCGTTAGTGTCAATATCTTTTCTAAGTTTACCCAGAAGCTGCTTTATGAAAGTTGGTGCTCCTATGTTGAGTGCATACATGTTTAGGATGATATTTCTTGTTGATGGATTGAACCTTTTATCATTTTATAGTGGCCTTTTGTATCTTTTCAAATTTTTTATAGCTTAAAGAGTATTTTGTCTGATATTAAGATTGCAACTCCTGCTTTCTTTTGTGTTCCATTTGCCTAAAATTTTGTTTCCTGTCCTCTTATTTTGAGTCTATGTGTATCCTTTCTGGTGAGATGAGTCTCTTGGAGACAGTATGTTGTTGCCTCATGATGTTTTATCCATTTTGCCATTCAGTGTCTTTTCAGTGGTGCATTTAGTCCATTCACATTTAGACTAATTATTGAGACGTGAGAGTTTTTCCCTGTCATGAGGTTCTCATACAATTTGTTGTTGTTTTTGCTGTTTGTTTGTTGTCTTTCTTTTGATTTTTGGGTTGATTCATGTGTGCTTTCAATCTTTTCCTTGCATTCATATGAAGAGAATTGTCATTCTTTTTTCTTTTCTTCTGTGTTTAATACTTTCTTATTGTTTCTTATAGAGCTGGTCTGGAGGCAGTGCAAGCTCTTAGGGATTGAATGTCTGGGAAAGATTTTAATTCCCCATCACTGATGAAGCTTAGCTTAGCTAGGTAGAGGTAATTCTTGGTTGAAATAGTTTATCTTTGGGAACTCTAAGATTGGGCTCCAAGCTCTCCTAGCCTGAACTGTTTCTGTAGATAAATCTGCTGCTATTCTAATTGGTCTTCCCCAATAGGCAGTCTGACCTTTTTCTCTTGCTGTCATTAGGTTTTTTTTCTTTTATACCTACTTTGTATAGGTAAATTGCTATGTGACTAGGAGTTGGTCTACTCATTTGTTATCTTGTAGGGGTTCTCTTAATCTCTTGTGTTTGAATGGCCATGTCACTAATGGGATAAGGGAAGTTTTCTTTAACAACTTCATGGAATGTTTGTTCCAGGGTGGTTACTATCTCTCTTTCTGCCTCAGGAAGTCCAATTACTCTTGGGTTCCATTACTTAAAGTAATCACTCCTCTCTTGAAGATTTTTCTCTGTCTTTTTAAACTTATTTTCTATGTTTCTGACAGACTGGGTTAGTTCCATATTTTGGTCCTCAAGTTCTGAGATTCTTTTTTTCTTCTTGGCTAATTCTGCTTTCCATGCTTATCAGTTTGTTATTTATTTCACTTACTGTATTCTTTATTGTAGTTATCTCAGTTACTTACTCCTTCATTCTTTCCTCTTGAATCTCCTCTATTCTATTTATTTTCTCTACTAATGTCTTAATATCTGGATTTGTGGTTTGAGACAAGTCATACTGCAGGATCTTCATTGTTTGTATTCTGAAGTCTTTATTCTCAGTGTCTGACCTCCCAGGAGTCTGTTTGAGACTCTCCTTCTTGCTTTAGTTTTCTTCATTTGTGTAGATGCCCCCTTCTTTTTTTAACCTCTTCTTAATGTTATTGTTCAGAGATGGGGGGTAGCTTTTACTTCTATTTGCTCAATCTCCTGTTCTTCCTTATGTAAATCCTCTGTTTTGTTCAAATCAGAAGCTGGACTGTGGGTGGAGTCTGTACTTTTTGCAGTTTTGAGATTTAATTGAGTGGGGAGCTGTAATTCAGAAAGTATCTGCAGATCCCAGTATCCACTGACAGGTGTGTGGGCCCACTGGAACCCACTTCTCGCTGTCTTACAATCTGTCAATGTAGTGGGGGTATATATTTGCCTCCCAAAAGTAAAATGAGGTAAAAAAAAAAAAAGGAAAAGAATGGAAAAAGGAAGGAGGGGGATGAGAGGAAGGTGAAGAGAGAGAATAAGAGGGAAAACAGACAGGTGTCCAACTCACAAATGAAAAGAGACACAAAGACAGAAAAGATAAAGAAAACTAAAACATTCAGACAATCATATAAACACACAAACTGACAAAGACCCCCCATTAATCCTATTATTGTACTCTCCCTCAAAAATACCCATACACAAACAGAAAGTCTAAAAAAAAGCAATAAAATAACAGAATCAAAACAAGTATGAAAATGTAATCAAAAACAGAAAAAAAAGAAAAAACTAAAACAAAAAACAAACAAACAAAAATGAACAAAACTAAGAGACAAACAAAAAAACAGAACTCGCTCTGAAATGGTTCCTGTAAGTCCAACTTCCTTTCAGTTCTGATCTCTAGCTCCTCCCCTCTGCTCTCAGTGCAGGCTGATAGGGCTACTCTCAGCATAGGTCAGTACCATAGGTCTATTGTGGGAGGAGGGTGGATCAGATCTGGACTCACCCAGGTTGCTGCCTGTTGAGTCCCCCACTCAGGTCTGAAGTATCTTTGTCTAATACAGTTGGGAGAGTGGAATCTGTGCTCCAAGTTTGATGAGATTACCTCTAGGTCCTATGTTGGAAGCTAGGTGGAACTGGGTGGGGAAATGCAGATCTCTGCCTGGTTCTGGGACAGAGAAAATGGCTCCAACTGGTATTTTCTCACCTGCCATTGGTGGTGGGGCTTCTCTCTAGCTCTCCCTGATTGTTCTTTCCACGGGATCCTGGGCTCCAGCCACTATGCTTTCACAGGTGATGGTGTGGGCCTGGCTCTAGGTAATTAGAATCAGTTGAACTCAGTAGACTTTTCTCAGGAGAGTCCCAAGAGCAGCATGTGATCCTGTGCACCCAGGGATGTAATCTAATCTCAGGGTGTTCAGGGTGGTGGGGAGTTGTAGTCACCTCTGGAGGAGAGCTCCAAGTGCATGAACCCAAGTCTTCCCTCAAACAGACTTTCACTCACCCACCAGCATATGCCCACTCACACAAAGACTCTTTATGGACACTTCCTTTTGTGGAGACTCTCGCAGTCCAACCTGTCCTCTTGCTATCTTGCCAGAAAAGACATGTGATATTTATAATACAGTGAAATATTATGAGGGTAGACTTTACAGAAATGTAGTACATAGTACTTAAAATATGAATTAAAAAGCCTATTATGAAATATCTCTCAGAAAATAAGTGTATTATATTTATAGTAAAAGAAATAACATATGGGAAATTCATTCATATTGATTATTAAAAATAGAAAATATAAGACATTTGATTTTAATTAATATATAATATAAAATATATGATAATTTAGATATTTGAATCCCCTGGATTATATTTTTTCTTCCATTTACAAATCAGAGCACCATAATTGTGAAATCAAGTGAGGTCACCACAACAAAAAGCCAAAAATAAATCTACACTCCAAAGATTTAACAACTAGATCCATGTTTATACTATCAGACTTGCAGACTTTCAAAATTTGTATCATGATAGTAAATACAGGGTGTTTAGTACATATCACATCTAGAAAAAAACATTGTCTTGTGCCATGTTCATATGATAATTAAATATATATGATCAACTGCACAATGAACTGAATGTGGGCAATTCTAGTTTCAGCTCATTCTCATGGCACTTTGAAAAAAAAGGGGAAGCCGGGCTCAGTGGCTCAGCCTGTAATTCCACGCCTTTGGGAGGCTGAGGTGAGTGAATTGCCTGAGCCCGTGGGTTCGAGACCCGCGTGG
>NW_007251770.1:711811-716415 GCF_000164805.1 Carlito syrichta
GACCCCAAACAAAAAAAAAAAAAAAAAAAAAAAAAGGGGGAAAAGGATGCCAGCTATAAACAACATGATATAAAATTCCATCCCAAAGGTATTCAAAAATGATGCTGTTGAAAGAAATTTGATTTTTGTTTGATTAAGTCTGCTTAACCATTTGGGAACTGATATATGACACATACTAGAACCATCCAGTAATGCAAGCAAAGTTCTAAAAATAAAACAAAATGCTAAAATGAAAAAGGTTATCATGAGATGTAAATAAGAAAGGAAAATAGCACAAAATGTCAATTGGATTTTGAGATTTGTATTAAAAAACCATCAAGCAATAGGTGTATAGGCATGCTTGCCATTTTGTGCTTATATTGATTAACTGCAAGATAAATAAAATGTGAGCATATTACAGTTAGAAAGAAAAATGCTGTTAACCTTATGCAGACTGAACTTCATAAAGCTGTTTCTAAATGTCTAATATAACTGAAATTAAAGGAGAGAAAGCATGTTGTGAACATATGTATAAGGAGACATGATGCTAGTCTGATCCAAATCCATTTTATGACTTGGGGAAGAATTAGCATTGCTCAGATAAGTGTGCTAGCCAAATGATAAAAAAAGGGGGTGAGTCTGTAGTGGTGCTTCCCAAAAGAAAGAAAATATTATTGTACATAAAATGTTAAACAATTGAATGGTGTACTATTTCCACAAATGGGTCATTCAAGGAATCTTTATGAGTAATATTAAATGTTCATTATGTATTGTTTTAATAATGCAACAAACCAAACTCCTTCTTAAATTATACATCTATCCTATCATTCTTTTCAACCTGTATCATGGTTTTCACAAAAAAATGCATTTGTCATTAAGAACAAGAACCAAAAAAACGCATTCTTATACAAGAATTAAATACATTTGGGGCAGGAGGCACACATATAGAACCAAACAAAATCCTAAAACACAAATCTAAATATGGAAAAATCTATATCAGTTTGCCTAAGAAGTTGAAGAAAATTGAAAGACAGTGTTAAGATGGAAGAACACTTTTGAGGAAGTATAAGAAAAGAGTGCTTATATTTGCACTTATCTTGTTCGAATTATGAGTACTTAGAGAGATAATATCATTGTGATATATATTTAAGGGTCCTTAGGAGTAAATATGCCTTTTGTTGGTGAAGCTCATGCTTAAATGACATATGAGACGGTTGTCGGGGTGGGGCAACAGGGATGCACCTGGCCCTCCAGGGCACTGAGGCGAGAAGAGCATAGCGGCCTCGTCCTGCTCCTGGCAACCGTGTCCACGGGGTTCTCCTTCGAGTCTGCAACGCTGGACTCCATACTGTGGCCAACGGCACGACCAGCGTAGGCGGCGTCTTCTCCTTCGAGATGGGGGCATCTAGCATCCTCTCTGTGGGGCTCAATTTTGGACCTCTTGAGGGTACTGCGACGCCAGCAACGACGTCTGTTTCTTCTGGTGGTTTTGGAACTGGGCTCTTCAGATCTAAACCCGCCACTGGGTTCACTCTAGGAGGGACAAACACAGGTATAGCAACAAACTGTAACTTCAGGATTAACTCTGAGGATGCCTGCCTCTACGTCTGGGTCCACGACAGGCTTTAGCTTAGGGTTCAGCAAGACCGCAGCATCTGCCATGCCGTCGGCGCTGCCCATCGTTTCTAGCTCCGCCGGCGGGCTCGGCCTTTGCTCTGCTCTGACCTTGACTCCAGCAGCATCCACAGGATTTACTGTAAATAACTTGGGTGGAACAACATCCTCGACCACAACTGTGTCCACAGGTCTTTCTCTAGGGGTAGCCTTGGCTGATTTGGGAGGGTCGCTCTTCCAGAGAACAAACACCACCGTGTCAGGTGATGGAGAGTGTAGATCCTCCACAGCAGGACACATTGACACTCAAGGCCACTCATGTTTATTTTGGCCTTTTGAACAGATCACTTTTTCTCTTTAATCTGCATGTTTTCCTTTAAGAAAACCGAATTTCAAAATAATGTTTTTTTTATACATAATTGGACATCTTAATCATATTTTAGAAATACATTTTCCTCTTTCTCAGTAGGGACTGACTAGATAAGGAAGCAAGAACTTGTTTAAGGAGTCAGTAAACTGTTCCAGAGAAACTTGTTTTTTAAATAAATGGCAGTAAAATAATCTTGGATTATTGACAGCCTAACTTCACTGCAAGACAGCATGCCCTGGTAAACCAGGTTCTAGGAGTGGCTTCTAGGAAGGATGTAAGGACAGAATGTGATCATGCTCTGGAAGTGAGGTTTAAAACACAGATAGGAAATAATTTCATTATAACCATTAGGTGAAATACTAAACTATTAATTCACCTGGCAGAGGATACTAAATTGATCATTTATATCTCAGGTTGACTTCTCATTTCATGCTTATTTTGAAATTTGCCTTATGTTAAAGATTCTACAGAAGTTTGGGATATTGGTTATAGCTGATGCCAATATAGGGAATTTATATTTATGAGGGCTTTGTGAGAGTGAAAGAAAGCTCTCCTGTTATTTGAAGATATTGTATAATTACCTCACAAAGCAATGTAGCATCAAGAACTTCTGTTTAACAATTCACAGATGAGGAAATGATATATGTCAAAACCACAGAATTTCCAATAATATTTAGGGTTCATTTATGGATGGATATTTACTTCCAGAAGTTTTGCTTAGCCCCTAATATGTACCTAATACTTGGTTGTATGGGAGAGATGAAGGAATAAGGCTTGTTAAAGGAGCTGTAGTTATTTCTGCCCTCTGTTCACATATTAAAGGTAATGGAGAAAATGCAGGTCAGTGGAAGGGGAAGAAGAGTGTGGTCACGATGGTCTGTTGACATTTGTTGTGTTCAAATTTGCATTGATCTTTCAAATACTTATTTTTGTCATTATTACCTAAAGTTTAGATTCAAAATGCCTTTTAATAACCAGATCACTAGATGACTATCACATGCATTTCTTTATAGGACAAATACGTAACCATTTCTCTTGAAAAGCCCTATAAAAACAAAATAAAAAAATAGACAGAGAAAAAAATATACATTATTTCTGTGACTGATAAGGATTATGGTCAAAATGAGAGAAAACAATCTAAAAGATGAAAGCTGAAATATAAATTTATGTTAAATTATACTAATGTAGTCATATTTAATTATGATTTGCAAGACACTAACTGAATAAACAACTTATGGTTACAGCAAAGTTCATTAAACCATATGTTGAACGATCTACTTTGTTAAAATAAAGTCCAAAGTCTTGGTAAAGTTCCTATCTCTAGCAAATTTAACTCAAAGATATTTAAAGGGTATAAGTATAGAAAATTATTTTATGCTAACAGTTACAAAAATCCTATGTGGCTCTTCATTTCTTTTTATCTTTTGAGCAGAGTGTCTATATTAGAAGGGAAAATAATGTTCTTTCTTGGTGCCCAATCTCTATTCTACCCTATTTAGATTATTCCACATTCTTAGATAGGATAATCTGTCTTCTGTGTTTCTGCATGTTACATCATATTACCTTCTATTACAATAATTTTAAGACGGCACATATATTTGAGGGTGAACCCTCCAAAAAAACAGAATTACTTTTTGGAGAGCTAGCCTTTTCTAGTACAGGCTTCCCCTACTAGGTAAGTGTTCTGGAAACATATCAGTATCAGTGTACCAGCTAGCATTGTTGTGAGAAACTGTGTTAGGCTTCAGTGAATTTTTTTGGAGATTGTTTCAACGAATTTGCCCAATTAATGATGACTGATTTAGGAGCACACCTGCCCACACCACACTGAAGGAGTTAACACTGTTCCTGATTCCACTGGGAGAAAACACCTATTTGGAACCCTTCCGTTCTCTGCCCCATGAGTCGCCTGCCTTGACTGATTTTAATCTATATGCTTTCCCTGTAATTACTATAACCAGGAGTATAACTGATTTCAGTGAGTTTTTTTAGTCCTTCTAGGTGATTTCTAAAACCTGAAGGTGTTTCAGGAAATGCCAAGTTGGCAAATAGTGTCATGAATGAAGGATCGTTCTTCCTCTCACTTTCTCAACACTCCATGCGATGGTTCCCCAATGTTTCCACTCTGCCCCATGTCCATAATTATTTGCTGTCATCTTGTTGTAGATGCACTGTCTTCTTCCCCCTGAAATTAATTTTTGCTTTAGTTATTATTCTAGAATATGAATATTTTTCTGTAGGCTTTTTCTACTGTAGGCTGCTCCTCAACATAACATTTAATGCTTGTGTAATATGACCCCTTTCGATTTTAAAAGTCTAATATTCTTCATATCCTGCACTCCTCCAACCCTATGCCTTGGTCATACAAGTTCTATTGTAATTTTCTATATAACCCACATAAACTTTCTTGCCTTCTTTTTCCCTAAATGTTCTTTATTCACTGTCAACATCTTTCAAGGCTTTACTAAAATCTGTCTCTTTAGTGCCTTCCTTTGCGACTCAGGCAGAATATATTTGTCTTTGTTTTGTGTTCATTTAGTATTTTATGCCTATAAAAATTCCATGTTTTTCAATTATTGCACTGTAGATTCATGTCAGACTGGAGACTTTTTTTTGGAGGACAAAAAAGAAAGGTCTTCTA
>NW_007251770.1:716435-716975 GCF_000164805.1 Carlito syrichta
TCTGTCTTCTGTGTTTCTGCATGTTACATCATATTACCTTCTATTACAATAATTTTAAGATGGCACATGTATTTGAGGGTGAACCCTCCAAAAAAACAGAATTACTTTTTGGAGAGCTGACCTTTTCTAGTACAGGCTTCCCCTACTAGGTAAGTGTTCTGGAAACATATCAGTATCAGTGTACCAGCTAGCATTGTTGTGAGAAACTGTGTTAGGCTTCAGTGAATTTTTTTGGAGATTGTTTCAACGAATTTGCCCAATTAATGATGGCTGATTTAGGAGTACACCTGCCCACACCACACTGAATGTTCAGCAGTGTTTGACCAAAAATGGCTGGGCTCCTGTGTGCCACCCTCCCTATTTACCCAATCTTACCCCAAGCAATTATTTGGTTGTTGTTTCTTGGATGAAAAAACCATCAGTTATTCTTTTAGCGTTTTTCTGCCTTTTTCAACATATAATTAATGTAATACATTAAAAAAAGCCTGACACAGAGTAAACACTAAATAATTAGGTTCATATGATTAAACCCCGCTTTAA
>NW_007251770.1:717130-725864 GCF_000164805.1 Carlito syrichta
TTGGGGTATTTGAAGGAGAGGAATGGCAAATTACTTAAAGCGGGGCTTAATCATATGAGCTTAATTATTTAGTGTTTACTCTGTGTCAGGCTTTTTTTTAATGTATTACATCAATTATATGTTGTAAAAAGGCAGAAAAACGCTAAAAGAATAACTGATGGTTTTTTCATCCAAGAAACAACAACCAAATAATTGCTTGGGGTAAGATTGGGTAAATAGGGAGGGTGGCACACAGGAGCCCAGCCATTTTTGGTCAAACACTGCTGAGCATTCAGTGTGGTGTGGGCAGGTGTGCTCCTAAATCAGCCATCATTAATTGGGGAAGAAGACAGTGCATCAACAACAAGATGACAGCAAATAATTATGGACATGGGGCAGAGTGGAAACATTGGGGAACCATCGCATGGAGTGTTGAGAAAGTGAGAGGAAGAACGATCCTTCATTCATGACACTATTTGCCAACTTGGCATTTCCTGAAACACCTTCAGGTTTTAGAAATCACCTAGAAGGACTAAAAAAACTCACTGAAATCAGTTATACTCCTGGTTATAGTAATTACAGGGAAAGCATATAGATTAAAATCAGTCAAGGCAGGCGACTCATGGGGCAGAGAACGGAAGGGTTCCAAATAGGTGTTTTCTCCCAGTGGAATCAGGAACAGTGTTAACTCCTTCTGATAACAATGTGTGACAATACACACAGAGAATTTGCCAAGTAGGGAAGATCATCTGAGTCTTGGTGGCTTCATTAAGTAAACAGGTTGACTGCTTTGTGGATCATCTCGTTCTCCATCTCTGCTGAAGATGAAGCTAATAGCACATAACCCAAAGCCCCCACATAAATAACATTGTTAGCCTTCATAGCATGGCCAGACCGCATTCCAAACTAAGGCACTCCTATCAGGCATGACATTTCAAAGACTAAGAGATGACTTCTCAGAACCTGAGGGCAAACGTCAGACCTCTCTTTAAGAAAGTTAAAATTTTTAATACACAAGTGTCAATAGGTTGTGAGTTTTTACCAAAGGAGTGGTAACTGGGTATTTAGAGTTCCCAAGAGGACTTGTAGTGTAGCTTATATAAAGTACTAGAAAGGTACTTCTTAAACAAACATTTAAAGACAATTAGATGATGAAAAGTTTAAGAGATTAGTAGGGTGGCGATAATGGAGATAAGTCAGGCTTAAAATTTAATGAAGTTCAAAATTTACAAAAATTTATCAGATTTAGTTTGTGATTTCTACTGTATAGAGAATATGAGTGACAAAATAAGAAATGAAGTTACTAATAAAGAGAGAGAAAGAATTTTTGAATATTGTATTATCTATTTTGTGAAGTGATGCAGATAATTGGCATTATTCAAAGACTTTGCATTGCTAAAGATAGTAGTACATCCTTCTAATTTATCTAGATCTAATAGAAAATAGCACAAACATTGCATCATGCTGCATATTATGTAAACAAATAGTATGATTTTTCTATTATATGATCTATATATTATAGTGAGATCATCATTTATATTCTTTAATAATCAGAGATATTTAAACAAGTATACATTAAGTGATAGCATTTGAAATACATATTGAGAAAAAGACAAATAGAAATAACAAGTCTCTTACCTGAAACCTGAATAAATTAATAGATACGCATTATTTTAATATTAAGGTTAGTAAGTATGCAGAAAAAATCAATTATTTTCTTGGAAACATATTATAAAATACATAATTAATTAACTAATAACCATGTAGCAATGTTCAGCGAAAGCCTACTCTGAGAAATAGGGAAATAGAAAACATTAAACCTACTTATACTTATTACGAATTATAAGTTACAGGTCTTGTTAATAAGCTCAGTAAAAGAGAAAAATTTGAAGATTCTTATAAATGAATTACAAGATTTATGACCAGCTGTTATATAAGAATTATCTTCTGAAAATTATTAGGTACTTAATTTTCTTTTTTCTCTTACAACGTGGGGCAATTTTCTCCACAATTCTCTGACAAAAGAGACCTACTACAGGTGAATGCTCTCTCTTATCAGAGTAAATCTATACTGTTGTCTTTTACCTTCCCATCAACCAAATCAATCTTACACTTTTTCTAGCACTAAGAGCCTCTATAAATCCCTGGTAAGTAAAATATTTTACTTTACTTCACTGGTCTTATATTTTTAATCAACTTTATTGAGATATGATTTTCCATTTTAACTGTGCACTTAATTGGCCTTGGCCAATGTAAATACTCATGTAATCTCCTCCTCAATCATGATATATAGTATTTCCATTACTTTAAAAGTTTTCAAGTTTTCATCCGTCCCTTTGAGGTCAATCTCTACTCCCAAATCTAGGCCACAAGCAGACATTCAATTATTTTCTGTCACTGTCAATTAGTTTTGATAGTTCTAGAATTTCAGATAAATGGAATTATACAGTATGTCCTCTTTTGTCCTTGGCCTCTTTTGCTTTTCAATGCAAATAAATGTGTGAATGTATCAATTGTTCATTTCTTTTATTGCTGAATAATATTTCACTGTATAGATGTGACAAATCAAGTAAGTCTTTTAAATTGTAATGGTATCTCGTCATAACTTTAATTTCCATTTCTCTGATTAAAATGTCATCAAGCATTCTGTTGTGTTTAAAGGCCATTTGATAATCTTCTTTACAAAATATTTTTCAAAAAAAAATCCATTAAAATTAGATTATTTGCCTTGTTATTGAGTTTTAATTGTTATTTATATGTTCTAGATAGGTATCTTCTGCCAGATATATACCTTGCATATATCTTCTTCCAGTCTGTAGCATGTCTTTCATTTTCTTAATGGTGTTTTTCAAAGAACTGAAAAGCTTGTTTGTTTTAATTTTGATGAAGTTCAGTTTATAATTTTTATTCCCATAGTTATAAGAAATCTTTTTTTACCCTAAGTTTACTAAGATTTTATTCTTAACTTTTATAATTTCAGCTATTATGTTTACTATGTGATCTGTATTGCACTAATTTTTTACATGTGTGAAGTAAAGACAGAGGTTGTGTTTCAGCATGGATATTCAGTTGTTCCTGCAACAGCGTTTTATTGCACTGGTTCACTAAACCACAATTCTCAAACTGTGATATGGAGAGAACACATGTGAATGCAATGGATTGCATTCTAGAGAAACTGGACTGTTTATCAATGCACAGTGGACATGTCTAACCTTTGCTTCAGAGGTATTATCTTTATCTACTAAGGCTGCATTTTATACAATCATCCTTAAATACATAGTTTAGAGGAAATTCCCACAGTGCCTTTGATCCCAATATTTTATACAGAAATGTGGGAAACCATAGAAAATTGTTTTCCTTGGCTTCTCTTTTTCTTGGTTTCTTATGTTTTCAGTTTGCTGAGCTTCTTGATCTAAATTTATTTATTTTGCATAAAATTTGGGATAATTTCTATTGCAATTTCTTTAAATTCATGAATATTTCTATTGCGATGTAAAATAAACAAATAGTAGAGGAACTGTTCTAGATTAAAACAGATTAATATATTTGTTGGTGCTATTAAAATTTGGATATAAACCAGGTTTGGTGGCTCAGCCTGTAATCCCGCGACTTGGGAGGCTGAGGTGAGTGAGTTTCCTGAGCCCGCGGGTTCGAGACCCGCCTGGGCAACTTGGCGAGCCCTCATCTCCACAATAAATCAAAAATCAACCAGGCGTGGCAGCGTGTGCCTGTAGGTCCAGCTACTTGGAAGGCTGAGGTGGAAGGATCGCTACAGACCAGCAGGTCGAGGCTGCGGTGGTCAGGAGCGGCCACCGCACTCCAGTCTGGGCGACAGAGTGAGACTCCAACAAAAAAAGAAAATTGCATATATACTAAATAATTTATACTAGGAAATTATTGTTAATTTTCTTCGAAGAAATAATGGGATAGAGATTACATAGAAAAATGTCCACATTTTAGCCAGGCGCAGTGGCTCATGCCCATAATCCCAGCACTTTGGGAGGCAGAGGTAAGCGGATTGTTTGAGCCCAGGGGTTTGAGACCAGCCTGAGCAACACGGCAACACCTCGTCTCTATAATAAATTAAAAAATTAGCCAGACGTGATGGTTCACGCCTGTAGTTCTAGCTACTTGGAAGGCTGAGGCAGAAGGATTGCCTGAGCCCAGCAGGTCAAGGCTGCAGTAGCTATGAGCGTGCCACTACATTCCAGCCTGGGAAACAGAATGAGACTCTGACTCAAAAGGAAAAGAAAAGAAAAAGTCCTGATTTTTATGTATAGATTTTAAATTATTTTGATAGTAAAATATTAACAGAGTCTGTAGCTTGTTTTCAATGTCTTAATAAAGAATATGAAACAAAAATAAAAATTGTATATTTATAGATACCTAAATAAATAAAGCAATTACTAATGAATTTAGGTGGCAGATATACATATATTTATAATCACATGTTTATATTTTTCGTTTGAAAATTTTCAAAATTAAAAATTATAAAAATAAAAATAATACTATAAAAATAACTTAGATTCTAACTTGCTAGGATACACAGAACGGTGTATTTCATGTGGGTTTAAGAATATTCCCTTCAAATATTGGAAATTAGAGTAGTGGCTTGGATAATAAATTTAAACAATTCTACTGGTAAATGTTTCTGAAGTTCAGAATACTGAAGTTCAAGATTTAGAGGATTGTATTCAGGAAAATCATATTGATCCCATAGCATCTTATTTATGGAAGTAAACCAGGTTTACATACACCACAGAATAGGAGATGAATACATTATCCAAAATCTATTAGTGCGTCAAAGTACTTTTCTAGACTGGCTTTATGAGGATTATTACAAGAAGTATTATGGTCACATGTATTATATATTCATATATATGTATTGCTTCATTTCATATACTGTTTTTTTCTATTTCCATTGAGTTTGATGTGCATTTAATAACAATGAGTTCACTTCACCAAAGAAAAAGTAGTTATGAATGTTCTGTAAATTTTCTTATCATTGGGAAAAAGTTTCTCATTAGTTTTTTATACGGTAAAGAGTGAATCATTTTACATTTCTTTTCTAATTACTGGAATCCTTGAACAGGCAAGTCTTAATGGGATGCCTGCTGAGATCCCTGTCACAATTTTACAGAGTTTATTACTTTTTGATGGCCTCTGTAAATCCTGCAATTTTGTAGCCCTGTGAGATTGGAAAATTTCAGAAATTCTTACCTTCCTTTGTGTAATTGAATAAGCAGAGCTATAGTTATTATGACTAAAACTTTGCATTAGAAGAAAAAAATTAGGCTGGGTGCGGTGATTCACGCCTGTAATCCCAGAACTTTGAGAAGCAGAGGGGAGGGGATTGCCTGAGCTCAGGGTTTTGAGACCGGCCTGGGCAACTTGGCAAGATTTCATCTCTACACTGAATCAAAAAATTAGCTGAACATGGTGGCATACACCTATAGTTCCAGCTACTTGAAAGGTTGAAGTGGAAGGATCACCTGAACCCAACAGGTCGAGGCTGTGGTGGCCGTGAGTGTGCCACTGCACTCCACCCTGGGTAACAGAGTGAAACTCCGATTCCAAATACAAAAGTATTATTTATGCCATTTTAAATAGAAGAAACAAGTCATTCATGTATTATATGTATATGCACATACACAAATTATATATAATATTTAACTGTTTTCAAATACTGGAAATAATTTTTAGAGTGCTCTTTCTTTATCTCTCTGTTCTCTCTCATCCCTTTCATTCAATTTAGAAAAAAATGGCTGAAAAAAATATTTTATATAATAATCATGGTTAATGATGAGTATGTGTTGAAATGGAATGTCTTATGCTTTTAAATAGTAATTTAGAATTCCATATCCAGATGTTTGTATGTGAATACTGTTTGATGTAGTGTTTCTACTTCTAAAAATATACCTAATTAACAAATAAAATTTCAAAGTGACTGCATTCTATGTAAAACATGTAACAATTGAAGTGTGGCAAATATTTGGGATAAAAAATTCAATAAAAGGAGTTGATTACAAAAATTAGTTTATAGTTATCAAATTTTAATATTTTTACAACTAAAATGAGGTGGGGTTTTTTGTTTTTTGAGGGTTTTTTTGAGTAGGAGTCTCATTCTGTCACCCAGACTGGAGTGCAGTGGCACACTCCCGGCCACCGCAGCCTCGACCTGCTGGGCTCCGGCGATCCTTCCACCTCAGCCTTCCAAGTAGCTGGAGCTATAGGAGCGCGCTACCACGCCCGGCTAATTTTTTATTTTCTGTAGAGACGAGGTCTCGCCAAGTTGCCCAGGATGTCTCAAGCCCGTGGGCTCAGGCAATCCTCTCGCATTGGCCTCCCAAATCACGTTTGCTTGTATTTCAGGTTGAGCCACTGAGCCTGGCCAGAGGTTTTTCAAAACTATTGACATAAAAATGATAATATTGAATATAAAAAAAGAATGCAAAAATATATACTCAATATGATTTTATCTGTCATATACTAGTGTAGAAGAAAATCTGTAAAATATATGAATTTAAATAATCATTGTCTTTAGGTAAAAGAGTAGTAGATAATGTATATTTCACTGGTACAGGGCCACACTCATTTTTTTTTTTTTTTTTGCATACTGTCTATAATTTATTTCATGCTACAAGAGCAATGATGGGTAAATGTGATATCTAGAATTAGGACTAGCAAAACCTCAAATTTTTGCTCTCTATCCCTTTACAGAAAAATCTTTCAGTTTCAATAAGCTCAAGTCTCAAATCAAACAAAAGTTCTAATAAAAACCAACAGCAACAAAAACTGTATGCACTAAGAAGTGATATAAAATAATTTATTATATAAGACTTGCATTTATCAGACAAATTTATTAAAATTTTGCTTATAACTAAAATTGTGATTTCATTTACTCACTAATTTAAAGCAGAGAATCAAGTGACTCATAATAAAGAAATATATTTCAACTTACTCTTTTAGAAAGAATTAAAGCTTCAAATGCAGAAGCATGGTTTTATATCTTTATTTTCACATAGCATCTCTTTAAAGAGATGATAACAATAAAATAAAATAAAAATTAAAAAATAGATGTTTCTATCTAGAAGTTGGCTAATACTTCAATTATGGCCATTATTAAAAGAAGAATGGAACTCAGGGCCAACAACTCACTTACCTCTCTTTCCCTTCACGGTTATTTCTGTCTTACTTTGAGTCCTAACTCATCAACTATGTAAACCACAGAATTCTTTGACATTCACAATATAGTAGTGCTCTTAAAAAAACGAAAGCACCTCATGGACAATAAGGATGAAATCAATACACCGTGTCAATGGACAAAGGCCTAAAATCACAACACTCAAGTGAAAGGTGCAGGATTCTATAAATGCTTTCGGAATTGCTTTTAGTATAGTGTTTCTTAGATGTTGCTATTGATTTTCTGAAAAGGGAGTTTAGAAGCCCCAATTGTCTGGAATATAATTTTTCAGTTTTCCTAAACTTATGCTAGATTTCTTTTCCTCCTGTTTTTCACTATAATTCTACATTGTTGACTTTTTATTCTACCTTCACTCGCTCCTTAAAAAGAAGACTTGACCCTCTTTGGCAGAGGGTGAAAGCATCCTAATCATCAGGCTGCAAAGCTTTCTACAATTCCCAGACACTTTAAACAGGCTACTGAGAGAGTAATTGCAGTTCTTTCTCAGGTTAAGTTTCTTTTCTTGTAGTAGCATCAACAGCAGACAAAGTGTGGTTACAAGACTACACCCCCCCCAAAAAAAATCTAGCTCAGTGAATCTGAAATGACTACCTTCAAGTAAGTGGAAGAAATAATATACTTGCATTGAACCCAAGAGGTTCTCATGCACACAGTCTCAATATACTTTTATTTTGCTAACTATTGGGTTTCTCCCTTGTGAACTCACGCTTGGTCCATCTCACAAATGCCTCCCAAATCTTTGTCTACATCTTTAAAAAGGTAGCACCATCTAGACCACACACACAAAAGAGAACTAATTACTCTTTTCTAAATGGACCAAGCACTTTGTTACTTACCTCATTATAATCTCATTAGCATGTGGGAGAGCTCTATAACTTTACTTCCAGGAATGGTGCTCTTGCAGTTTAATCTTTGTTCAGAAGACTTTTCAACATATCTGGATTTCTACAGTGACCTTAGTCCATTGTACAATTAAAACCAGAAGCATACAAAAATGAAATATGGTCTCACAATCTTGATTCTGCAAACTAACTATGTAAATGATTCCTTTTTATCTTACTGAGCAGGGCATCTTAGCATAAAATGCAAAACATTTTCAAATATTCATATAACATGATTTTAATCAGTGGTTTGAAAAGTTAAAAATTTCAGTTAGAAATTTGGTAGGAGAGGAAAAAAACAAGGTAAATAGCTCAGAGCAGTGTGAACTATATAAGGTATACAACATGTATTGGGCCCAGAGATGCGAGTGGCTCTTTAGTCAATTTCCTGACCCCACATCCATTCATGAGGACAATTGGTTAAAATTATATTTTCCCTACTAGGCCATTATCTTTATGCTCATGGAATTTTTGTTACCAAAAAAATGTATAGACAACCTATAACCCTATAACCATTTTCAGGTCCCATGGCACATGGAAGACTCATTTCTAGAATTATCTGTTTGATGATAATAGCTTCAAAATCAATACTGTTGGATTTGGGGGAAGGACATAGTTTGACTTGCCTTTATAGTCAATTATTCAAAGGCAAAAAGGAGTCAGGCCTAGA
>NW_007251771.1:0-1284 GCF_000164805.1 Carlito syrichta
ATAATAGCCCAGATAACTTGTTGCCGACAAGTTAGGCCATCTAACAAATCGGTCTACAAATTGGCCGACTAGTTAGGTCAGAACACCAGCCATCAAACAAGTTAACAGAGCTGACTAGTGGGCCAACTCATCAGTCAAGTATCTAACCCAGCTAACTAGTTTGCCGACTGTTGGCCAACTTGTTAAGCTAGCTAACAAGTTGATTGTATAGTCAGTGAATGTGTTAAAACAGCTAAGTATACTACCGACACATCAACCAAGTTAAATCACCTAGCCAACCCTTTAAGCAACTAGTTAAGTCAGCTAGTTAACTAGTTTCCAAACCAGTTAAAACAGATAGCTAACTCATTAACCAACTCATTAAGTCAGTTAGCTATCTTGTTAGCCGACTAGTTAAGTCAGCTAGCTAAGTCTGCTAGCTAACCAGCTAGATAGTTATGTCAGCTACCTAAGTCAGCTAGCTCATTAGTTAACTAAATATTTAAATCAGCTACTTAAGTGTGCTACCTAACTAGTTAGCTAATTAGCTAAGTCAGCTTGTTATTCAGCTAAAGAGTTAGCTTACTATTTAATTCAGGTATTTAAGTCAACTAGCTAACTAGTTAAGTCAGCCAATTAAGTCAGTTACCTAAGTAAAGTCACCTACCTAATTCAGCTAGTTAAGTCAGCTTTCTAATTAAGTCAGCTGGTTAAGACAGTTAGCTAGCAAGTTAGCTAACAGTTTAAGAAAGCAGGTTGAATCAGGTAGTTAGCTAGTTAACTAACAGGTTAAGTCAGATGGTTGAGTCATCTAGCTAGCTAGTTAACAAACGGGTTGGGTCAGATGGTTTTGTAGGCTAGCAAGCTAGTTAGCTAATGAGTTAAGTCAGCTGCATGAGTCAGCTAGCTAGCTAGTTAGCTAAAGGTTTATGTCAGCTGCTTGAGCCACCTAGGAAGCTCGTTAGCTAAGGAGTTAAGTCGGATGATTAAGTCAGCTAGCTAGCACACTGGATAACGGGTAAGATAACTATGTAGCTAGCTGGTTACATCACCTAGATAGCTACACAGCAGGCTATTTAAGTAAGCTTGTTAGCTAGGTAGCTAGTTAGTTAGCTAACTGTTTAAATCAGCTGGTAGCTAGGTAGCTAGCTAGTTAGCCAAATATTTGTCAGCTGTATTGCTAGGTAGCTAGCAGGTTAATTCAGCTAATTAAATCAGCTGGCTGTCCAACTGGCTAGCTAAGTATCGAGGTAATTAAATCAGTTGGCTAGCACCTGGCTAGTTGGTTAATTCAGCTAGATAAGA
>NW_007251771.1:2853-4242 GCF_000164805.1 Carlito syrichta
AAGTCAGCTGGCTAGCTATTTGAGTCAGTAGTTAAGTCAGCTGGCTCGCCAGCAGCCTATCTTGGTAACTAACTAGTTAAGTCAGCTGACTAGTCAGCTGGATAGATAGTCAAGTTACCTAGTTAAGTCAGCTCACTAGCCAGCTTGTGAGCTAGGTAGATAGGTAGTGAATTGGCTGGCAAGTTAGTGGTATACATCGGTAGCTACCTTGTTAAATTAGCTGACTAGCCATCTTGCTAGCTAGAGATGTCAGCTAGTTAAGTCAGCTGGCTAACCAACTTGGTAACTAGATAGCTGCATAGCTAATTCACCTGGCTAGCCAGCTGTCTAGATGGTGAAGTCAGCTAGTTATGTTAGCTGGCTAGCCATCTGTCTAGGCAGGAGGCTAGCTAATTAAGTCAGCTGGCTAGCCTACGGGCTAGCTAATTAAGTCAGCAAATTAAGTGAGCTGGCTAGTGGATTGGCTAGTTAACTGTCTAGCTAGTAAAACAAGATGGCTAGATGGATGGCTATCTAATTATGTCAGCTAGTTAAGTCACCTGATTAGTCAGTTGACTAGCTGGTGGCTGTCATGTTAAGATGGCTGGTTAGCAGGCTGGTCATTTAGATAGCTAAATAACTAAGTTAGCTAGCCAGCTAACTAGCCAGTTAGATAGCTGGTTAAATCACCCTGCTAGTCACCTAGAGAGTTTGTTTGCTAGCTAGTTATGTCAGCTAGATAGCCAGCTAACAAGTCAGCCAGCTAGATAAGTCAGCTAGCTTACCAGCTAGTTACTTAGCTAAATAGTTGGCTAGCAACTCGTCCAACTGGTCAGCTAACTAGTGAGCAAGCTTGCATTCCACCATGTCAGCTAGTTAAACCCATTAGCTAACTGGTTGACCAGCAGGGTGGCTGGCTAGTTAACCCGGCTGGCTATACGACTGTCTAGTCAGAGGGCCGGCTATTTAAGCTGCCTTGTTAACCAGCTTGCCAACACGCTAGCAAACTAGATGTCTGCCTAGCCAGCTAGACTATCAGGAGCTAGCTAGTTAAGCCATCTGACTATTCATCAAGCCAACCAGGTAGCTAGCTAATTAAGTCAGGTGGCTATCCTGCTAGCCAGCCAACTACCTCCTAAGCTAGTTAAATCAGCTAGCCATCTATCTAGTTAAGTCAGCTAGGTAGTTAGCTGGCTAGCCAGCTAGCTAGTTAAGTCAGATAGCCAGCTAACTAGCCAGTTAGCTAGCTTGTTAAGTCAGCTAGTTAAGTCAGCTGGCTAAACAGCTAGATAGCTTGATTTCTAGCTAGTTATTTCAGCTAGATAGCCAGCTAGCTAGTCAGCTAGTTAGTTAAGTCAGCTAGCAAATCAGCTAGTTACTTAGCTATCTATTCGCCTAGCAAATTAGCTA
>NW_007251771.1:5579-6445 GCF_000164805.1 Carlito syrichta
TGTTAGCTAGTTAACTAACGAGTTGAATGAGCTGGTGAATCAGCTAGCTAGCTGCTTAGCAAATGGGTTTGCTCAGTTGCTTGAGTAGGCTATCTATCTAATTAGCTAACGAATTAAGTCAGCTGGTTGTGTCAGCTAGATAGCAAGTTAAGTAATGAGTTAAGTCAGCTGATTATGTCAGTTAGCAAGTTCATTAGGTAACGAGTTAAGTCAGATGATTAAGTAAACTAGTATCACATTAGATAATGTGTAAGCTAATTAGTTAGCTAGCTGGTTAAGTTAGCTAGCTAGCTAGGCAGCTAAGAATTTAAGTCAGCTTGTTAGCTAGGTATCTAGCTAGTTAGCTAACAATTTAAGTCAGTTGGATAGCTAGGTAGCTAGCTAATTAACTAACTATTTAAGTCAGCTGGCTATCTAGGTAGTTAGCTAAAGTCAGCTAGTTAAGTCTGCTGGCTAGCCAGCTGGCTAGCTAGGAAGTGAGCTAGTTAAGTCAGTTGGCTAGGTAGCTGGTTAGCTGGTGAATTCAGCTAGATAAAAGAACTTGGTAGCGAACTTAAAAGGTAGTTAACTAGATAGTTAAGTCAGTTAGCTACCTGGCTATCTAGTGATGTTAGCGAGGTAAGTCAGTTGACTAGCCAACAGCCTAGCTGGTTAAGACAGCTAGTTTAGTCAGCTGTCTAGCCAGTTGGCTACATAGGTAGCTAGCTAGAAAAGTCGGCGTACTAGCCAGCAGGCTAGCTGTTCAATGCAACTAGTTAATTCAGCTGGGTAGCCTGCTAGCTAGGTAGTTAGCAAGATAGTTAAAGTGAGCTGGCCAACCAGCTTGCAAGCTTAAGTCAGATAGATAAGACGGCTGGCTAGCCAGG
>NW_007251772.1:0-566 GCF_000164805.1 Carlito syrichta
TGGAAGAAAGAATCTCAGAGCTCAAAGAACAAAACACAGAACTAACCCAAACTGTCAAAATCATAGAAAAGAAGCACAAAAAGACAGAAAAAAACCTTCAAGAGATGAATGATCACTTCAAGAGATGTAACCTAAGAGTAATTGGCCTTCCTGAGGCAGAGAGTAAACCGAGGCCACACTAGAACAAACATTTCATGAAATCATTCAAGTAAACTTCCCTCTTCTCATCAAGGATGAAAAAATTCAAACACAAGAGATACAGAGAACCCCTGCAAGACAACAAATGAGAAGGCCAACTCCCAGACATATAATAATTCACCTAAACAAAGTATGTATAAAAGAAAAAATCCTAAAGGCTGCAAGAGAAAAAGGTCAGACGACACACCAGGGAAAACCAATTAGAATAGCAGCAGATTTATCAACAGAAACCCTCCAGGCTAGGAAATCTTGGAGCCCTATTTTCAAAGTTCTAAAAATATTAACAATTTCAACTGAGAATAGCCTATCCAGCCAAACTAAGCTTCATCATTGAGGGAGAATTGAAATCTTTCCCAGATATCCAATCC
>NW_007251772.1:1829-4027 GCF_000164805.1 Carlito syrichta
AAGATACCTGGAAAGAAATGAAAATGAATAAACATCTTACCAAAATCTCTGGGACGCCATGAAAGCTGAAGTAAGATGGGAATTTATATCCTTAAAAAAGCACATGAAGAAAATGGAAGGATCACAAATTAACAGTCTAAGAAGCCACCTAAGGAGCTGGAAAAGCAAGATCACAAAAACCCTAATTTAAGCAGAAGAATCCAGATCACCAAAATAAAAGCCCAAATTCAGGATATAGAAGACAAAAAGATACTACAAAAAAATCAATGAAACAAAAAGCTGGTTCTTCGAAAGGATAAACAAGATCGATGATCCCCTAGCTAGACTGACCAAGAAAAAGAGATTAAAAACCTGAAATAAACACAATCAGAAAAACAAAAGATGAAGTCACATCTGATCCTCAAGAAACACAAATGATCATTAGAGACTACTATGTACACTTGCATGAAAACAAACTTGAAAACCATTCAAAAATGGAGGACTTTCTGTCATCACACAACCTGCCTAGGTTAAAACAAGAAGAAATTGAGACCCTAAATAGACCAATAGCAATCAAGGAAATTGAGTACATAATAAGAAAATTACCTACAAAAAAAAACCCTGGACCACATGGGTTTCCAGCAGAATTCTACAAGACATTTAAGGAGGAGCTTATACCAATCCTACTGAAGGTATTCCGGGTGATTGAGAAAGATGGAACTCTCTCCAAATCATTTTATGAAGCTAACATCACATTGATACCCAAGCCAGGTAAAAACCCAACAAAGAAAGAGAACTACAGGCCAATATCTTTGATGAACATATATGCTAAAATTCTCAACAAGATCCTAGCAAACTGGATTCAACAACACATCTCAAAAATCATCCTTCAGGACCAAGTAGGCTTCATCCTTGGGATGCAAGGCTGGTTCAACATTCATAAAACCATAAAAGTAATTAAATACATCAACAGATGTCAAAACAAAAACCACATTATTATATCATTAGACGCAGAAAAAGCTTTTGATAAAATTCAGCACCACTTCTTGATAAAAACCCTCGAACAGCTAGGCATATGGGGAACATACCTCAAAATAGTAAAAGCCATCTATGAGAAACCCATAGGCAGCATACTCCTCAATGGACAAAAACTGGAACCATTTCCCCTGAAAACTAGAGCAAGACAAGGATGCCCACTCTCACCCTTCCTATTCAATAGAGTATTGGAACTCCTGGCTACAGCAATCAGAGAAGAGATGGGAATCAGAGTTATTCAGATAAGAAAAGAGGAAGTCAATCTATCTCTCTTTGCAGATGACATGATTGTGTACCTTGAAAATCCAAGAGAATCTGTCAAAAACCTCCTTACACTGATAAAGGACTTTGGCAAAGTCTCAGGATATAAAATAAATGTGCAAAAGACAATCACATTTATTTACACCGATAATAAAGAAACAGACACCCAAATAAAAAGAACAATTCCATTCATAATAGCCAAAAACAAATGAAATACTTTGGCATCTTCCTAACCAGAAACATGAAAGACCTTTACCATGAAAACTACAAAACACTGCTCAAAGAAATCAAAGATGACACAAACAAGTGGAAAAATATCCCATGCTCATGGACTGAAAGAATCAACATTGTGAAGATGTCCATCTTACCTAAGGCAATCTATAGATTTAATGCATTACCTATCAAATTACCAGCAACATTCTTCTCAGACCTGGAAAAAACAACACAGGAATTCATATGGAAACACAAATGACTAAGAATTGCCGGAACAATTCTCAGCAAAAAAAAAAACAAAAACAAAAAACAAAGTAGGTGGTACTACATTACCAGACATCAAACTTTACTATAAAGCTACAATAATCCAAACAGTTTGGTATTGGTACAGGTACAGGCATATAGATCAATGGAATAGAATTGAGATTTCAGAAGCAAAACCTCAATTTCTCAACCAACTCAGCTTTGAGAAAGCCTCCACCACCTACCACTGGGGAGAGGAGAACCTATTGAGTAAATGGTGATGGGCTGACCACATGGAGAAGATTGAAACAGGACCCCTATCTATCCCCATACACAAAAATTAACTCCAAAGGAATCACAGACCTAAATGTAAAACCTCAAACCACACGAACCTTAGAAAATGAAGAATGTACCCTCATGGAAATTGGAACTGGCATCCAGTTCCTCAACAAAACCCGAAACCCACA
>NW_007251773.1:0-2390 GCF_000164805.1 Carlito syrichta
CACTTAACTAACTGACTTAACAAGTTAGCCAGCTGACTTACCTAGATGACTTAACTATCTAGCTACCTAGCTAGCTAGTTGACTTAACTAGCTGATATAACTAGCTAGCTACCTAGATGGCCAGCTGCCTGGCCAGCTGAGTTAACTAGCTGATTAACCAGATAGCCAGCTGTCTGGCCGGCTGACTTAATTAGCTAGCTAGCTGGATGGACAGCTGAATTAACTAGCTGTCTTTACCAGCTAGCCAGCTGGCTATCCAGCTGATTAACTAGTTAGTTACCTAGCTAGCCAGCTTGGAAGCCAAATGAATAACTAGCTGACTTAACTAGGAATCCTGATGCTAGCCAACTGACTTAACTATCTTGCTGCCTAGCTAGCCAGCTGGCTAGCCAGCTGAAGTAACTAGTTTATTTAAGGCTAGCCAGTTTGCTAGCCAACTAACTCAACTAGATGCGCTAACTAGTGAGCCAGCTGGCTATCCAGCTAACTTAACTAGCTCTCTACCTATCTAGCTAGTTGGCTTGCCAGCTCAATTAACTAGCTGACTTATTTAGCTAGCAAGTTGGCTCGCCAACTGAATTAACTATCTCACTGCCTAGCTAGTCATCAGGCTACTCATCTGACTTAACTAGCTGACTTATATAGCTTTCCCTGATTGCTAGTCAGCTGAATTAACTAACTTTCTAAATAGCTAGCCAGCTGGCTAGCCTGCTGACTTAACTAGGTGTCTTAACAAGCTAGCCAGTGGCCTAGACAGCTGACCTAATTATCTAGTTACCTAGCTAGCAAACTGTCAAGCCAGTGAATTAACTAGGTGACATAATTAGCTAGCCTGCTGGCTAGCAGGCTGACATACTGCCTAGCTACCTAACTAGCCAGCTGGATAGCCAGCTGAGTTAACTAGCTAGCTACCTAGTTAGCCCACTGGTTTGCCAGCTAACTTAGCTACCTAGCTAACCAGCTGGCTAGTGAGCTGATTTAACTAGGGTGATTAACTAGCTAACTAACTGGCTAGCCAGCAGACTTAACAAGCTAGTTACCCAGCTAGGCAACTGGGTAGCCAACTGACTTAACTTGCTGACTTAACCAGATAGCAACCTGACTTAACTAGCTCACTAAACCTGCTAGCTACCTAGTTAGCCAGCTGGCATAGCTAGGTGGCTTAACTAGCTAGCTACCTAGTTAGCCAGCTGACTTAACTAGCTGACTTAACTAGCTAACTAGCTGACATGACTTGCTGACTTATATAGCTAGCTTCCTAGCTAGCCAGCTGACATAACTAGCTGAAATAACTAGCTAGCCTGATGACTAGCCATCTGACTTAATTAACTTTTTTACCTAGCTAACCATCTGGATAGCTAACTGACTTAATGAGCAGACTTAACTAGCTAGCCAGCTGATTGCCAGGTGACTTAACTAGCTGACTTAACCAGCAAGTCAGCTGACTAGACAGCTGCCTTAAATAGTTGGCTACCTATCTAGTCACCTGGCTAGCCAGCTGACTTACCTAACTGATTTAAGCTAGCAAGCTGGCTAGCCAGCACAGTTAGCCAGCTAGCTACCTACCTAGCCAACAGGAGAGCTTGCTGACTTAACTAGCTGAATTGAATAGTTAGCCTGCTGGCTTGCAAGCAGACTAATATAGCTAGCTACCTACCTAGCCAGCTGGCTAGACAGCTAACTAAAATAGCTGACTTAAGCAGCTACCCAATTGGCTAGCCAGCTGACTTAACTCAGACATCAGTATCTAGCCTGGTAGCTATCTAGCTGACTTAACTAGCTAGCTGCCTACCTTGCCAGTTGGCTTGCCTGCTTTCTTATCTAGGTGAATTAAACAACTAGCTAGCTGGATGGCCAACTGACTTAACTGGGGCACTACCTAGCTAGCCAGCTGGCTAGCCAGCTGACTTAACTAGCTGACTTAACTAGCAAATAACCTTGGTAGACAGCTGACTTAAATAGTTAGCTAACTAGATAACCACCTAGCTAGCAAGCTGAGTTAAGTAGTTAGCCATCTACCTAGCTACCTAGCTAAAAAGCTGACATAAATAGTTGACTGCCTAGCTAACTAGCTGACTTACGCATATGACTATGTAGTTAGCTTACTCGTTATCTAACATGCTAGCTAACTGACTTAATCATCTGACTTAGTTAATGTACTAGCTAGCTGACTCAACCAGCAGTCTTAACTCGTTAGATAACAAGCTATCTAACTGACTAATCCAGATGACTTAACTGGTTAGCTAACTAGCTAGTTAGTGTACTCAAACAGCTTACTCAAACCGTTTGCTAAGTAGCTAGCCTGCGGCCTCAACCATCTGAATTAACACGTTAGTTAACTAGCTAACTACCTGACACAACCTTCTGACTAACTCGTTAGCAAATTAACT
>NW_007251773.1:3512-4472 GCF_000164805.1 Carlito syrichta
AGTTAGTTTACTTAACTAGTTGACTAGCAACTTGGCTGGATAGCCAGCTAGCCAGTTGACTTAACTAGCTAGTTAACTGGTTGCCTACACGGCTAGCAATTTGGCTTAGCTAGCTAGATACCTGGGTGGCTAGCTAGCTTGGCAGCTGGCTAGCTAGCTGGTGGGCTGACTAGCAGGCTAGCCAACCAGCTTAAATAGCCATTTGGCTGGCTGAACGGTCAGATAGCCAGCTGACTTAAAGAGCCATCAACTCTGCTGGTCAGCCAGCTAGCCATCTGGCTTGTCTAGCATGTCACCTACATTAACAACCTGCTACCCAGCCAGCTTAACTTGCCAGGCACCTCGCTGGCCTGCTGGCTAACAAACTGACTTAAATAGCTGCCTTAACTATGTAGCCACCTGGCTAGCCAGCTGGCTTAACTAGCTAGCAACCTAGTAGACCAGCTGGCTAGCCAGCACACTTAACTCCCTGAATTAACCAGCTAGCCAGTAGACTTAAATACCTAGCTACCTACTTAGGTGGCTAACCAGCTGACTTTATTTTTGTTTTTGTTTTTTGAGTTGGAGTCTCACTGTCACCCAGACTGGAGTGCACTGGCTGCTCCTGGCCACCACTGCCTCAACCTGCTGGGCTCCAGTGATCCTTCTGACTCCACCCTCCAAGTAGCCAGAATTACAGGCATGCACTACAATGCCCGGCTGATTTTCTGATTTATTGTACAGATTAGGTCTCGCTGCCAAGGCGGATCTCGAAACTGCAGGCTCAGGAAATCCACTCACATCAGCCTCCCAAAGGTGGAGGATTACATGCTGATCTACTGAGCCTGGTCAGCTGACTTTACTGCCTGACTTAATAAGCTAACCAGCTGGCTACGCAGCTGATGTAACTAGGGAGTTACATCGTTAGCCAGTTGACTAGAAAATTGAATTAACTAGCTGACTTAACCAGCTAGCCAGCTG
>NW_007251774.1:0-795 GCF_000164805.1 Carlito syrichta
CACCTGACCCTGGCAGGTTGAGTATGCAAGAGGCAGTGAGCGTGCCCCTGCACTATGACCTGGGCGACAGAGTTTCATTCCTATTCCAAATAATAATCATCACCACCACCATCCCTGCCACCCACCGCAAGGAGACGCCCTCAGGGATGGGAGAGGAAAAGGCACTTTCTGGCCTGTTGTTTGTGGCAGGTTTCAAAGGTGGCCACCAGGCAGGTCCATCCCATGCCTTCAGCCACGCGCCCCAGAAGCCCTGCCTCCTGTGTCCACAATCCTGTTCCATGGCAAAGATGCATGTGAGCTAACGGAACAGATGGACCCGAGCTAGGGCCACCATTGGGCACAGAGCATTCAAGGCAGTCCAGCAATGCCACAGCCAGCCCAGTTTCCTCTCGCCCTGTCTACAACCTTCAGGCAGGGAGAGGGCCCCTTCTTCTTCCGATCTCCCCATTGTCCCCCACCCACGCAGACATTCCCTGTGGAGCCAAGGACGCCCATCGTGATGCACGTGGAAGGCATCATTTTTGGCTCCAGAGTCTCCATCAGACGATCTGGGACATGGTGGCACAATTGCAGTTCCTGAGTCCTTGACCTGCGGGGCTAAGGCAGTCCTCCCTCCTTGGTCCCCAAGCAGCCAGACTCTGGGGACCACTACACCAGACTCGATTTTGTGGACCTCACACTGAGACAAGATCTGGTCACTTCACCTGGGCTTGTCTCTGACCCCTGGGCTCAAGTAGACTCCCGTCTCAACTTCCCAGGGTGTGGGGCAGATGGCCATGAGCAATAGTGCCTGGC
>NW_007251774.1:1772-10119 GCF_000164805.1 Carlito syrichta
CAGGCGCATGACACCACACCTGGATCATTTGGGATGGAGTGTATAAATGAGGTCTTGCCAAGTTGCAGGGGCAGGTCTTGGCCAGAAGTCTCGGGTAGGCCACTGGCCTTGGCCTCCCAAATCTCTGGGATGATGAAACTGAGCCTCCAAGCCCGGCCTCAATCCTTTGTCCAAAATGAACCAGGAAGCCTGGTGCAGCGGCCCACACATAGAATACCAATTCTATGGGAGCCCAAGGCGGGAGGATGGCTGGAGCCCAGGAGCCCAAGGCCAGCTTGGGCCACACTGGGAGATCCTGTCTCCGAAGCCATCCAAACAGGGGTTCTGGTGTCAAGATGCCCATCATCTCGGCCAATCTGGAGACTGAGGCAGCAGAATCTATGCAATTTCGAGGCTGGTGGTGAATGACGGTCGTGTCCCTCAGTGCCAGCCTAGGCCACAGAGCCATACCTTGTCTCCAAAAACACCAGAATCACACAAATTCTCAACCGTGCATGTTTTTTTCACAGGACGACTGGCTTTAGAGCCAGGAAAAAATGATATTGGGGGAAGAAATGCCCATGCCTTTTTTGGCAGAAGATCCTCAGTGCTGAATTGGATAGTCAGGCTGCTGGGGCACATTGCTGACCTTGTAGAGGACAGCAGGCATGAACCCGGCCAGGGAGCCTAGGGAGTTTCTGCACCAATGCAGGGACAGGAACTGGGGGGGATTTGGGGCTGGAAGGTGCCGAGCTTGGTGGACTTTCCTGTTTGAGGGGTTTGGGGGGAAGAACTAAGGGCAGAAGGATGGCAGGAGAATTTCTTCCTTCCTTCCTTTCTTTCTTTCTTTCTTTCTTTCTTTTTTCTTTCTTTCTTTCTTTCTTTCTTTCCCCACCAGGTTGCCTGGCTGATCTCAAACCTCCCAACGTGGGCCATCCTTTCAGCCTGGTCCTCCCAAACAGGAGCGATCACAGGTTTCCATTTGGTTGACATCCTGGTCATGCTGCCTGGTCTTAAATTATGGACTGGAGGTGATCTGCCTGCTGAGGCCTGCCCTCACCCAAGGTTTTCTGGGTTTTGCTTGCTGTCCAGGTAGGGGCTTGCTATGGTGTCCAGACTGGTCTCGAAATCCCGGCTCCAGCCATCATCCCATCTTAGCCTCCTCAAGTGGTGAGGAGACAGCCGTGAGTTGCCCGACTGTCCACACCCCCCTGAAGGTTTGAGAGTCACGCCCTCCCTTTCCCCAAGAAGGTCCCTGGGAGGAGTGAGTGGTTCTACCCTGGGGAACAGGTGGGTGGTGGTGTGGGCGTCCCTGCAGAGACATGCCCCTGTGCCAGGCACTCCTTTAGGGGCATTCAGAGAGCAACTTCAGATGACTTCTCTGGTGTCCCGGGTCATCAGAAGGGAGTTGGCCTCGCGTTTAGTCCCCGAGAGGGTTGTGGAGGCCAGGTAAAGGGCTTACACCTGTCATCCAGTCAAGCTGGGAGGCCGAGGTGAGAGGATGGCCTGAGCCCCTGGGATCAAGTCCAGCCCGGACACCATGGCAAGACCTTGTCTCTACAAGAAGCCAAAAACTGAGCCAATCATGGTGGTGCATGCCTGTCATTCCATACTCTTGGGAGGACATGGTGGATGGATCACTGGAGTTCCACTGGGGGAGGTCGAGGTGACCGAGAGCAGGCCTCTGCACTCCGGCCTGGGTTGACAGAGCAGGACTCTGACTCAGAATAATAATATCAATCACCACCACCACCACAAGCAAACTGGGCTCAGGGGCTCAGCCTGGAATCCTGGCCATTCAGATGACCAGGCAAGTGAGGCTGCAGGTTCAAAAGCAACCTGAGACACGGGCATGACCTCATCTCCACCATCAAAAATAAATCCAAAGATTAGCCAGGTGTGGTGATGCAGGCCTGTGATTTCAGCCAATTGGGGTCCTAAGAGGGAGGATCGCTTGAGCCAAGCAAGTGGAGTCTGTGGAAACAGTGAGTGTGCCCCTGCACTCCAACTTGTGCTACAGAGGAGGACTCCAACTCCCAATAATAATAATAACCACCACCACCACCCCTGCCACTCAGTGCGAGAAGACACCCTCAGGGATGGGAGAGGAAAAGGAACTTTCCAGTCTGTCACTCATGGGAGGTTTCAAAGATGGCTACTGGTCATGTCCGTCCCATGTCTTAGGCCACCCATCCCAGAAGGCCTGCCTCCACTGTCCACACTCGTGTTTCACAGCAAAGATGTGTGTAAGCTCACAGAAGAGATGGCCCCAAGCGAGGGCGGCTGTTGGGCACAGAGTGTTTAAGGCAGTCTTGCAATCCCATGCCCAGCCCATGTTCCAGTCACCCTATTTGCCACCTTCAGGCTGGGGGAGAGCTCCTTCCTCTCCCAATCTGCCCATCATCCCTCACCCACGTAGATCTTTCCTTGGGGAGCCGTGGACACCCATTGTGACACATGTGGGAGGTGTCTTATTTGTCACTGGAGACTCTGTGGGCCAGTCCGGGCACAGCAGCACAATTGTGGCTCCTGGGGCCGCAACCTGCGGGGCTCAGACAATCCTCACACCTTGGTCCCCGAGCAGCTGGGACTCTGGGGACAACCATAACAGACACAATTTTGGGGACCTCTTGCCGAGATGATGTCTGGCCACTTCACCCGAGCTGGTCTCTGACCCCTGGGCTTAGGTGGCCTCCCGCCTCAGACTCCCAAGGCATGAGGTCTAAAAGCCATGCGCCACAATGCCTCACCTGGACTCGCACTTACTGTCAGCGGAGATGATGCCTTGGCCACTCCGGAGGCTGAAGTGGGAGGATTGCCAGAGCCCACAATTACAAGGCTGGTGGTGAAAGATGGTTGTGTCCCTGGGCCCCAACCTGGGCTACAGAGCCAGACACAGTCTCCAAAAACATGAGAATCATACACAGCTTTTCAACTGTGCATGGTGTGTTCACAGGGCGACTGGCTTTAGAACCAGGAAAAATGGGATTGGGGAGAAAAAATGTCCTCAGGTGAGGGATGAGGGATGTGTCCCTGGTCTTTCTTGGTGGAAGGTCCTCGTTGCCGAGTCAGAGTGTGTGCCTGCCTGGGGCACATTTCTCACCTGGCTGGGGCACGGCAGCATAATCGTGACTCCAGGGACCTTGACCTGTGGGGCTCAGGAGGTCATCCCACTTCAGCCCCCAGCAGCCATGACTCCAGAGGCCAAAATGCCTGACTACTTTGGAGACCTCTCACTAAGATGAGGTCTGTCCAGGAAGCCCAGTCTGGTCTCTGATTCCTGGGCTCAGGCAGCCTCCCACTTCAGCCTCCCAGGGTGTGAGGCTGATGACCGTGAACCACAGGGCCCAGCCTGGACTCGCACTTTCTGTCAGTGGGGCAACGTAAAAGAATGCCCTGGGATGGAGGCCACCACTCCCATGTAGCCAGGACCGTGGGTGCCACTATGCACAACACCAGTGTTTTCGTTATGGGAGTGATGAGATCTCGTTACATGGTGCAGGCTGGTCTCGAATTCCTGGGCTCCAGCAGTCCCTCACCTCAGCCTCGCAAACACACAGCCTGATTGTCTGACAATCCACCGTCTTTTGGGAACACTGGACTCAAGCCTGGGGCCTCCTTCACAAATGATCTCTATTCATGATCATCCCAACTCCATACACAAATGAATACTCTTCTTTTCTTCCTTTGTTTGGATTTGGTATCTCACTCCGTCACCTAGACTCGAGGGCAGTGGCTCATTCCCATCCATGGCAGCCTCGGTCCTCCAGACTCCAGCAAGCCTTCCCCCCTCGGCCTTCCGAGGAGCCAGAATGTCAGATGTGCACCACCATACCTGGTTGATTTGGAAAGGAGGGTAGAAACAAGGACATGCTGAGTTGCATTGGTTTGTCTCAGATCAATGGGCTCAGACTGGCCACTAGCCTCTGCCTCCCAAAGTGCTGGGATGACGAGGTTGAACCCTCGAACCCGGCCTCGATTCTTCGCCAAAAACAAACTAGAAAGCCAGGTGCGATGGCCCAGGCATGGAATCCTAGTGCTCTGGGAGACCAAAGCAGGTGGATGGCTGGAGCCCAGGAGCATATGACCAGCCTGGGCCATGCAGGAGACCCCATCTTCTAACACATCGAAACTGAGATTCTGGGGTCATGGTGCCATCATTATGACCACTCTGGAGGTTGAGGCAGGAGGTTTGCTGGAGCCCGCGTTTTTGAGGATAGCAGTGAATGATGGTCATGTCCCTGGGCACCAGCCTGGGACACAGAGTCAAACTCTGTCACCAAAAATATCAGAATCGTACACAGATTCTCAACTGCATGTGGTGTATTCACAGGGTGACTGGCTTTAGAGACAGAAAAAATGGGGATGGGAGGAAGAAATTTCCCTGGGTGAGGGATGTGTCCCTGGCTTTTGTTGAGAAAAGGTCCTTGTTGCCGAGTTGGAGGGCCGGCCTGTCTGGGGCACATTTCTCGTCTCAGATAGGAGAGTCGACAGCTACTCAGCCAGGGAGGGTCAGGGACTCATGCAACAAAGTGGGGCGACCATTAGGGGGTCTTAGGGCTGAAAGGTGCCGAGCTTGGGTTACCCTAACATGTGAGGGGGTGGGAGTGAAGAACTGAGGGCAGAATGTTTGCAGGATAATGGATTTCTTTCTTTCCTTTCTTTCTTCCTTCCTTCCTTTCTTTATTTCTTTTCTTTCCTCACTAGGTAGCCCAGACAGCTATCAATCCCCCCAAATCAGGTCATCCTGTTGGCCTGGGCCTCCCAAACTGCTGTGATCACAGGTTTTCCATTTGGTCGACATCCTGGTCTTCCTTCCTGATCTTGAACTGTGGGCCGGAGGGGATCCTCCCCCCGAGGCTTGCCCTCACCCAAGGTTTTCTAGTTTTTCCTTGAGTCATGGTGGTGACTTGCTATGGTATCCAGCCTTGTGTTAATCTCCCCGGCCGTCCCTGCCCCACTGAAGGTGTGAGAGTCGTGCTTTCCCTTTCAATAAGGTCCCAGGTCGTCAGAAGGGAGCAGGCCTTTCAGTAGTCCTCGAGAGTGGTGTGGGGCCAGGCATGGGGGCTCACATCTGTCATCCGGGCTTTCTGGTAGGCCAAGGTGAGAGGATGGCCTGAGCCCCTGGGTTTGAGACCAGCCCAGGCACTTTGGTGAGACCTTGTCTTTACAAGAAGACAAAAAAATGAGCCGAGCTTGGTGGTACAGGTCTTTCATTCAGACCACTTGGATGGCCATGGTAGAAGTATCCCCAGAACCCAGCCAGTGGAGGCCGCAGTGATAGAGAGTGGGACCCAGTACTATGGCCTGGAATGCAGAGTGGGACTCCAGCTCAGAATAATACCAACCACAACCACCACCACTACCACAGACCGGGCTCAGGGGCTCAGCCTGGCATCCCGTCCCTTCAGTGGCCCAGGCGAGTGAAGAGCAGGAGTCTTCTGGTTTGACACCAGGCTGGGACATGGGGCGAGACCTTGTATCGGTCATCAAAAATAAATCCAAAGATTATCCAGGCATGGTGGCACAGGACTGTGTTTCCATCCACTCAGGGAATCGAGGCAGGATAATCACCTGAGCCCGACGGGTGGAATCCATGGTGGCTGTGAGTGTGCCCCTGTGCTTCAGTCTTACAAAGTGGGAATCCGACTCCAAGTAATAATAATCACCACCACCACCACCACCACCACCACCACCACTACCACTCCTGAAACCCAGTGCAAGGAGTCACTCTCAAGGATGGGAGAGGAAAATGCGCTGACCTGTTTGTCATTTGCGGGAGATTTCAAAAGTTGTCACTGGGCACTTTCATCCTGTGCCTTCGGCCAAGTGACACAGAAGGCTTTCTTCCACCCTCCACATTCATGCCTCACAGGAAAGATGTGTGTGTGCTCAGAGAAGAGACGGCCCCAAGCTTTGGGGCCATTGGCCACAGAGCAATCAAGGTGGCCCGTCAACACCATGGCCAGCCCAGTTTCTGGTCGCCCTGTTTCCCACCTTTGGGTGTGGGGAGGGGATTCTTCCTCTTTTGATCACACCATTGTTCCCCACCCACACAGACCTTTCCCTGGGGAGCCATGGACGCCCGTCATGATGAACATAGGAGGCGTCTTTTGTGTGCTGGAGTCTCCATCTGCTGGACTCGGGTGCAGGGGCATGATCCTGGCTCCCAGGGCCTTGACATCCAGGGTTCAGGCGATCCTCCCACCATGACCCTGAGTAGCTGGGACTCAGTGGGCCATCACGCCTGACTCGATTTTTGGGACGTCTCATCGAGATGAGGTCTGGTCATGTCGCCAGGGTTGCTCTCTGACCTCTGGAATCAGGCATCCTCCCGCCTCTGCCTTCCAGGGTTCAGGGCTTACAGCCTTGAGCCACAGTGGATGGCCTGGACTGGTACGTTTCTCAGTGTGGGTGATGCAAAGGAATGCCCCAGGATGGAGGCCACCACATCCCATATAGTCAGTACCAGGGGCATCACCATACGCAACTCCAGTGTTCATGTTCTGGTAAGCGACAGCGTGTCACTATGTGGCCCAGGCTGGTTTTGAACCAGGGCTCTAGCTGTCCTCTGCCTCAGCTTTTCAAAGCCACAGCCCTATTTTATGAACATCAACAATCTTTCAGGAACACTAGTCCCAAGCCTGGGCCTCCTTCCCAAATGATCTCTGTTTGTTCACGATGATCCCAACTCCATACACAAATGGATTCTCTTTTTCTTTCCTTTTTTCCATTTTATCTTTGAGTCAGAGTCTCACTCCATCCCCTGGGCTGAGCGCAGTGGCTCTCTCCCAGCCACCACAGACTCGGCTCATGGGGCTCCAGCAAGATTTTCCCCAGCCTTCAGAGGAGGCAGAACTGCAGGTGTGCGCCACCACTCTGGGTTCATTTCTAATGGGGGGTAGAAATGAGGACTTGCCCAGGTTCCTGGGTGGGTCTTGGCCCATGGGCTCAGGCTGGCCACTGGCCTCAGCCTCCCTAAGCGTGGGGATGACAAGGCTGAGCCCTTGAGCTCGGCCTTGATCCTTCATAGAAAACAAACCAGAATGCCTGGCATGGTGGCCCACGCCTGGAATCACAGCTGTCGGTGAGGCCGAGGCATGAGAATGGCTTGAGAGCAGGATCCCAAGGCCAGCCCAAGCCATGCAGGGAATGCCTGTCTCTGCACCCATCCAAACAGGGGGTCTGGGGTCGTGGGGCTGGTGGTCCCAGCCTCTTCTGAGTCCTAGGAGGGATGATCGCTGGAGTTCACAATTTGGAGACTGCCAGCGAACAACGGCCATGTCCCCGGGCCACAACCTGGGCCACAGATCAAGACCCTGTCTGCAAAACATCAGAATCATACACAGATTCTCAACTGTGCATGGTGAGTTCACAGGGTGACTGGCTTTACAGTCAAGAAAAATGGGATTGGGGATGAAGAAATGCTGCTGATGTGGGATGTGTCCCTGGCCTTTCCTGGCAGAAGGTCCTCATTGCTGAGTCAGATGGTCGACCTGCCTGGGGAACATTACTACCCTCGCAGAGGAGAGCTGGCAGGAAGCCGGCCAGGGAGACGCATGAACTCCCACACCAAAGTGGGGTCAGTCACTGGGGGGATTGAGGCTGGAGGGTGCCAGGCTTGGGGGACTCTTGTATGTGGGGGAGGCTGGGGGGAAAGGACTGAGGGAAGAAGGTTTGCAGGAGAATGGATTTCTTTGTTGACTTAGATTTTCTTTCTTTCTTGTCCTCTCTCTCTCCCTTTTATTCCCTCACTAGGTCGTCCTTACTGCTCTCAAATCCCCCAACTCAGGCCTCCCTCTCAACCTCAGTCTACAAAACTGATGTGATCACAGGCTTTCCATTTGGTCGACATCCTGGTCTTCCTTCCTGGTCTTGAACTCTGCGCCTGAGGCAATCCTCCCACCAAGGTCTGCCCTCACCCCAGGTTTTCTGGGTTTTGCTTGGGGGTTGAGATTGGGTCTTGCTATGTTGTCGAGGCTGGTCTCAGCTCCCTGTCTCCAGCCATCTTCCCGTCTCAGGCTCCCTGAATGCCCAGGAGACAGGCATGTGTAGCATGGCCCCCCTCCTGATGGATGAGTCATGTACTCCCTTTCCCTGAGGGGACCTCTGGAAGGAGCTATCCTGTCCACCCTGGGGAACGGGGCACACAGAGGTGTGGGCACTCCGGAAGAGACATGCACCTGCCCCAGGTGCTCCCTCTTGCCTGGCTCTGCCGGTGACTCTGGCTACGCACTCCAGGGTCCCGTGTCTTCTGAAGGCTGTGGGCCTTGCAGTGAGTCCCCGAGATGTATGTGAAGGCTGTGGGCAGGGTCTCACAGTTGTCACCCCAGCGCTATGGAAGGTGGAGGTGAGAGGATGGCCTGAG
>NW_007251775.1:0-1103 GCF_000164805.1 Carlito syrichta
TAGCCGCTTGCCTAGCAAGCTAGCCAACCAGGTAGCTAGCTAGATAACCCAGCTGGCCAGTTGTCTAGCCAACCAGGTAGCTAGCTAGTTAAGTTAGCTGGCTAGCCAGCTAGCCAGCCAACTGGCTATTCAGCTAGTTAAGTCAGCTAGCTAGCCAGCTAGCTAGGTAAGTCAGCTAGCAATTCAGCTAACTATTCACCTTGGTAGCTAAGTCAGCTTGCTAGTCAGCTTGCTAGTCAGCTAGCTAGTTAAGTCAACTAGCTAGTCAGCTAGCTTGTCAGCTAGATAGTTAAGAGAGCTAGTCACCTAAATAGCCAGTTAGCTAGCTAGTTAAGTCACCTAACTAGATTGATAGATAGCTTGTTTGCTACGTAGTTATGACAGATAGATAGCCAGCTAGTTAGTCAGCTACCTAGTTAAGTCAGCTAGCAAATCAGCAAGTATCTTACTTTACTAGTCGACTAACAACTCAGCTAGCTGGTCAGTTAACTAATGGGCTCACTCACTTTCCATCAGATCAGTAAACAAGTCGGCTCACTTGCCTGCTAACCAGTCAGCAAACAAGTCATCTTGCTTGCCAGCCAAGAGTTCAACTAACTTGGCGAATCAACTGTAGAACAACAGGTCAGATAAATAGTAGGCCTGTTCGCCGGTGGACTAGTTAAGTCAGTTCACCATTGGGTTCACTTGCTGGCCGACTAGTTAAGGCAACTCACATATCAGCTCACTTGCAGGCTGACTAGTTAATTCAGCTCGTTTCGGCTCACTCGCCAGCCGACTAATTAAGTCTTCTGACCTCTCAGCTCACTCACCAGCCGACTAAAGTCAGCTTACCAGTCAGCTCACTCTTGACCAACTTTTTAAGTAAGCTGACCAGTCAGCTAACTCGCTGGATGACTAGTTAAGTCAGCTTACCAGTCAGCTCAACTTGTTAAGTCTTCTGACCAGTTAGCTCACATGCCTACCGACTAAATTAGCTAACCAGTCAGCTCAATAGCCAGCCGCCTAGTTAAGTCAGCTGACCAGTCGGCTCACTTGACGGACAATTAGTTAAATCAGCTAACCAATCAGCTCACTCAACAGCCGACTAGTTAAGTCAGATG
>NW_007251775.1:2180-3095 GCF_000164805.1 Carlito syrichta
ATTTAAGTCAGCTGTCTAGCCACCTGGCTACCTAGGTAGTGAGCTAGTTAAGTCAGTTGGTTAGCCAGCTGGGTAGCTGGTTAATTCAGCTAGTTAAGAGAGCTGGCTAGCCAACTGTCAAGGTAGATAGTCAGCTAGATAGTTAAGACATCTCAGTATAACTATCTGGCTAGTTAGTGAGGTCAGCAAGTTAAGTCAGCTGGCTTGCCAACTGGCTAGCTTGTTAAGACAGCTACTTTAGCCAGCTCTCTAGACAGCTGGCTAGGTAGGTAGCTAGCTAGATAAGTCAGCTAGCTAGCCAGCAAGCTAGCTGTTCAATTCACCTAGTTAAGTCACCTATCTAGCCTGCTTTCTAGGTAGGTAGCTAGCTATTTCAGTGAGCTGGCTAGTCAGCTTGCTAGCTTAAGTCAGCTAGTTATGTCTGCTGGCTAGCCAGATGGCTAGATAGGTAGCCAGCTTGTTAAGTCAGATGGCTATCCAGCTGACTAGCTGGTTAAGTCAGCTGGTTAAGTCAGCTGTCTAGTTAGATTGCTAACTAGGTAGCTAGCAAGTTTAGCCAGCTAGCTAAATCCGCTAGCTAGCTAGGTAAATATCTGGTTAAGTCAGCAAGTTAATTCAGCTTGCTAGCTAGTTAAGTCACCGAGTTAATTCAGCTGGCTAACCAGCTGCCTAATTGTGTACCGAGCTAATTAAGTCAGCTGGCTAGCCAGTTAACTAGCTAGCTAAGTAACCTAGTTGAGCCATCTCACCAGCTGGTTAGCTAGGTAGTTAAGATACGTAGTTAAGTCAGCTGGCAAGCCAGCTGTCTATGTAGATAGCTACCTAGTAAAGACAGCTGGTTATACAACTGGCTAATTAAGTAGCTAGGCAGTTAGGTCAGCCTGCTAGCCAGCTGGCTAGCTAGTTAAGTCACCA
>NW_007251776.1:0-5263 GCF_000164805.1 Carlito syrichta
AGGCAGCAGGATAGGCAGCTGGCTTGCTAATAAGCGAGCTAGTTTAGTCAGTTGGTTAGCTTGCTGGATATCTGGTTAATTCAGCTAGTCAAGAGAACTGGCTAGCCAAGTGGCAAGGTGGGTACCTAGCTAGTTAAGTCAGCTAGATAGCTAAATGTCTGGCTAGTGAACTCAGCGAGTTAAGTCAGTTGGCTAGCCAACTGACAAGCTGGTTAAGTCAGCTAGTTTAGTCAGCAGTATAGCCAGCTGAATATGTAGGTAGCTAGTTAGAAAATTCAGCTTCCTAGCAAGCAGACAAGCTGTTCAATTCACCTAGTTAAGTCAGCTGGCTAGCCTGTTGCCTAGATAGGTAGCTAGCTAGTTAAGTCAGCTGGTTAACCAGCTTTCTAGCTTAAGTGAGCTAGGTAAGTCAGAGGGCTAGACAGCTGGCTAGATAGATAGCCAGTTAGTTAAGTCAGCTGGCTAGCCAGCTGACTAACTGGTTAAGTCAGCTGGTCAGGTCAGCTGGAAACAAGCTGCCTAGCTAGTTAAGTTGACTCATTAAGTCAGTTGGCTATCCAGCTGGTTAACTAGTTAAAAAGTTAATTATGTCTGGTGTGTAGCCATCTGGCTAGGTAGTTATTACAGCTAATTAAGTCATCTAGCTAGCTAAGAACCAAGCTACATAAGACACAGTTATGTCAGCAAGCTATCTAGTTATGTCTGCTGGTTAAGTCAGGTGGCTAGCTAGATAGCTAGCTATTTAGCTAGCTAGTTAAGCTAGCTTGTTAACCAGCTGACTATCTTGGTAGCTAGCTGGTTTAGTCAGCTAGTTAAGTCAGCTTGCTAGCTAGTTAAGTCAGTGAGATAAGTCAGTTAACCAGTTAATTAAATAACCTAGTTAATTCAGTTCAATCGCCAGCTGGTTAGCTAGGTAGCTAAGTAGTTAAGTCAGCTGGCAAGCAAGGAGGCTATGTAAGTAGCTAACTAGTTAAGTCAGCTGGATATACAGCTGGCTAGCTAGGTGCCCAGGCAGTTAGGTTAGCCAGCTAGCTAGATTTCTCGCTATTTAATTCACCTACTTAAGTCAGCTGGTTAGACAGCTGGCTAGTTAGGTAGCTAGATAGTTATGTCAACTGTGCATTCCACTGGCTATATATTTAGGTCACCTAGTTAAGTCAGCTTGCTAGCCAGCTAGCTAGCTAGTTAGCTGGCTAGGTATGCCAGTTGGCTAGACAGCTGGATACTTAGTTAAGTAGACTAGTTAATTCAGCTTGCTGACATAATATAACTAGATATATTAACTATCTAATATAACGTACTAGATAGCCAGCTGGCTAGTTATATATCAACCTGGTTAATTCAGCTGACTAGCAAAGCTAGCTTGCTGACCTAACTGCCTGAGTACCTAGTTGAAATAACTAGATGCCCAGCTGTCTAGCCATCTGAGTTAACTAGCTTTTTAACTAGCTAGCGAGCGGGCTAGCCAACTGACTTATCTAGGTAAATTAACTAGCTAACCAGATGGCTAGCCAGCTTACTTAACTAGATAGCTACCATGATAAGCAGCTGACTAGCTAGCTGACTTAACTAACTGACTTAACTAGTTAGTCATCTGACTTAACTAGCTGACTTAAATATAAAGCTACTTAGCTAGCCAGCTAATTTAACTAGCTGACTTAACTAGCTAGCAACCTAGCTAGCCAGTTGCCTGACCAGTTGACTTAACTTGCTGACTTAACCAGCTAGACACCTGGCTATCCATCTGACTTAACTGACTTAACTAGCTAGCCAGTTGGATGGTCTACTGAATGAAATAGCTGACATAACCAGCTAAACAGCTGGTTTTCCAGCTGACTAAAGTAGCTAGCTAACTAGGTAGCCAACTGGGAAGTCAGCTGAATTAATTACCTGACTTAACCAACCAGCTGCCTGACTAGGCAGCTAACTTAACTAGCTTACATCCTGGCAAGCAAGCTAGCTAGCTGACTTAGCTATTTGACTTAACCAGTTAGCCAGCTGGTTAGCCAGCTGACTAAACTAACTGATGTAACTAGATAGCTAGTTGGCTAAACAGCTGTTTTGACTAGCTCTTTACCTAGCTAGGTAGCTGGCTAGCCAGCTACTTAACTAGCTGACTTAATTAGCTAGACTGCTGGCTAGCCAACTGACTTAACTAGCTCACTAACTAGCTAGCCAACATCAAGTCACCTGACTTAAATAGCTGACTTAAACAGCTGGCTTGCTTGCTGGCTCTCTACTGATGTCAGCTTGTTAAGTCAGCTGATTAGCCAGCTGGCTAACGAGTTAAGTCCCTTAGCTGAGTCAGCTGGCTAGCCAGCTAGTTAACAGGTTGTCAGCTAGTTAATTCAAGTGGCTAGCCATCTGGGTAGATAGGCAGCTAGCTAGTTAATTGAGCTGACTAGCCTGCTGGCTAGATGGTTAAGTCAGCTAGTTAAGTCAGTTGACTATCCACCTGGCTAGGTAGGTAACTAGCTAATTAAATCTGCTGGATAGCCAGCTGGTTAGCTAGTTAAGTCAGCAAGTTAAGTGAGCTGGCCTAGCTGGCTGGCTAGCAAGGTGTGTACCTAGTTAAGGTGACTGGCTAGCTGGATGTCTACCAAGATAAGTCAGCTAGTTAAGTCAGCTAGATAGCAAGCTGGCTAACTAGGTTGCTGGCAAGATAAGCCGGCTGGTTAGCAGGCTGGTCAGATAGGTGGACTAACTCTTTAATCAACTAGTTAAGTCAGCTGGCTAACCAGTTGGCTTGTTAGTTAAGTCAACTCGTTAAACCAGTCGCCTAGTCAGCTCGCTAGATAGTAAAAAAGTAGTTAAAACAGATGGCTAGAGAGCTGGATAGCTATGTATTTCAGCTAGTTAAATTCAGCTGGTTTGCTAGGTAGCTAGCTAGTTAAGTAAGCTAGTTATGTCAGCTAGTTGACTGGTTAAGACAGCTAGATAAGTCAGCTAGCTAGCAAGATAGCTAGCTAGGTATCTAGCTAGTTATTTCAGCTTGTAAAATCAGCTGGCTAGCTAGGTAGCTAGCTAGTTAAGTCAGAGGTTAAGTCAGTTGGCTAGCTAGTTAAGTAAGCTAGTTAAGTAAGCTGACTAGCCTGCTGGCTAGGTAGTTAGGTCACCTAGTTAAGCCAGCTCGTTAGCCAGCTGGATACCTAGTGACCTAGATAGTTAAGTCAGCTGGCAAGCATGCGGGACATGTATGTAGCTAACTAGTTAATCAGCTTGGTAACCACCTGGTTAGCTAGTGATGTAAGCTAGTTAAATCAGCTGGCTAGCCAGCTGTCTAATGAGTTCAGTCACCTAGTTGAGTCGGCTGGCTAGCCAGCTGTCTACCTTGTTAATTCTGCTAGTTAATTCAAGTGACTCTCCATGTGGCTAACTAGGTAGCTAGCTAGTTAAGCCGGCTGACTAGCCTGATGTCTATCTTGTTAAGTAATTTAGTTAAGTCAGCTAAATAGCCGGCTGGCAACTAGCTGCCTTGCAAGATAAGCCGGCTGGTTAGCAGGCTGCTTAAGTAGGTAGCCAGGTAGTTAAGCCGACTTGCTAACCAGCTGACCAACAGGGTGGCTGGCTAGTTAAACCGGCTGGCAATATGACTGTCCAGCTATCAGGCTGGCTATTTAAGCCAGCTAGCTAACCAGGTGGACAGCCTGCTAACTAGCTAGCCAGCTGCCTAATCAGCTAGGCAGCGAGATCGCTAGCTAGTTAAGACTGCAGGTTAGCCGTCTAGACAACCAGGTAGCTAGTTAGTTAAGTCAGTTGACTAGCCAACTAGCCAGCTAACTAGCTACTCAGATAGTTAAGTCAACTATCTAGTCAGTTAGCTAGTTAAGTCAGCTAGCAAGTAAGCTAACTATTTAGCTACCTAGTTATGTCAGCTAGCTAGTCATGTTACTAGTAAGCTAGCTCGTTAAATCATCAAGCAAGTCAGCTAGCTATTCAGCTTGGTAGTTAAGTCAGCTAGCCAACTAACTACCCAGTAAAAAAGCGAATTAACTCAGCTAGTTAGACAGTTCAGTAGCTTGTTTGCTAGTTAGTTATGTCGGCTTGGTAGCCAGCTAGCTAGTCAGTTAGCTAGTTTAGTCAGCTAGCAAATCAACTACTTACTTAGTTAACTAGTCAGCTAGCAACTCAGCTAGCTGGTCAGCTATCTAATGGGATTGCTCACTTTCCATCAGTCAGCTAACTAGTCGGCTCACTCGCCTACCAACTGGTCAGCAAACTAGTCGGGTTCCCTCACCAGCCAACAGGTCAACTAACTTGTTGACTCATTCGCAGGACAACACGTCAGCTAATTAGTCAGCATCCTCACCAGCCGGCTAGTTAGGTCAGCTCACTGGTTAGCTCGCTCATCAGTTGACTAGTTAAGGCAGTTCACCTCTCAATTCATTGGCAGGCCAAATAGTTAAATTGGCTCACCAGTCAGCTCAATCGTTGGTCAACTAGTTAAGTCTTCTGAGCTGTTGGCTCACTTGCCAGTCAACTAAATTCAGATGACCAGTCAGCTCGCTTGCCAGCTGATTAGTTAAGTCAGGTGACAGGTTGACTCACTCACTGGACAGCTAGTTAAATAAGCTGATAAGTCGGCTTTTCTGGTTGAATAGCCAAGTCAGCTGGCAATTCAGCTCACTTTCCGGCCACTTGTTAATTCAGCTCATCTGTCAGCTCACACGAAGGTCAAGTAGTTAAGTCACCTAACTGATCAGCCTACTAGCCAGTCATCTAGTTGATTTAGCTAACCATCGGCTGGCTAGTCGGCCAACATGTCAGCTGGTAAATTAGCTCAGGTAACTAGTAAGCCTACTAGTTACACCAGCTAAATAGTTGGTCAACTAGTCAGTGAATTGTTTGTTCAGCAAACCAGTCTGTCAACTATTTAACCGAGCTAACTAGTGGGCCTACTCGTCAGTCAACTATTTGATCCAGTTAACTAGTCGGCCGTCTAATAGGCCAACTTTTTAAGGCAGTTAACAAGTCAGCCGTGTAGTCAGCCAATGTGTTAAACCAGCTAACTAGTCAGTCAACTAGTCACCCAACAAGTTTAGACACCTAGCTAACTCGATAATCAACTAGGTAAGTCAGCTAATTTACTCGTTTTTCTAGTTAAAACAGTTAGCTAACTCATTAACCAACTCGTTAAATCAGCTAGCTATCTTGTTAGCCAACTACTTAAGTCAGGTAACTAAGTCTGCTAGCTAAATATCTAGCTAAGTCAGCTGGCTCACTAATTAGCTAACTAGTTAATTCAGCTAGTTTAGTCACCTGG
>NW_007251776.1:5283-6008 GCF_000164805.1 Carlito syrichta
CACCAGTCAGCTCAATCGTTGGTCAATTAGTTAAGTCTTCTGAGCTGTTGGCTCACTTGCCAGTCAACTAAATTCAGATGACCAGTCAGCTCAGTTGCCAGCTGATTAGTTAAGTCAGGTGACAGGTTGACTCATTCACTAGACAACTAGTTAAATAAGCTGACAAGTCGGCTTCTTTTCTGGCTGAATAGTCAAGTCAGCTGGCAATTCAGTTCACTTTCCGGCCACTTGTTAATTCAGCTCATCTGTCGGCTCACACGAAGGTCAAGTAGTTAAGTCACCTAACTGATCAGCCTACTAGCCGGTCATCTAGTTGATTTAGCTAACCATAGGCCGGCTAGTCGGCCAACATGTCAGCTGGTAAATTAGCTCAGGTAACTAGTAAGCCTACTAGTTACGCCAGCTAAATAGTTGGTCAACTAGTCAGTGAATTGTTTGTTCAGCAAACCAGTCTGTCAACTATTTAACCGAGCTAAATAGTGGGCCTACTCGTCAGTCAACTATTTGATCCAGCTAACTAGTCGGCCGTCTAATAGGCCAAATTTTTAAGGCAGTTAACAAGTCGGCTGTGTAGTCAGCCAATGTGTTAAACCAGCTAACTACTCGGTCAACTAGTCACCCAACAAGTTTAGACACCTAGCTAACTCGATAATCAACTAGTTAAGTCAGCTAATTTACTCGTTTATCTAGTTAAAACAGTTAGCTAACTCATTAAGCAACTCATT
>NW_007251776.1:6555-8030 GCF_000164805.1 Carlito syrichta
CCTAGTTAGGTCACCTAATTAAGTCAGCTCGCTAGACAGCTGGATACCTAGGTAGCTAGAGAGTTATGTCAGCTAGCTAGCCACCTGGTTAGCTAGTGATGTCAGCTAGTTAAATCAGCTGGCTAGTCAACTGGCTAATGAGTTCGGTCACCTAGTTGAGTCAGCAGGCTAGCCAGCTGGCTAGCTGGTTAATTCTGCTAGTTAATTCAAGTGGCTATGCATCTGGCTAGTTAGGTAGCTAGTTAGTTAAGTCAGCTTGCTATCCACCTGACTAGCTGGTTATGTCAGCTAGAATTCAGCTGCAAGCTGCGTCGCTAGGTAGGTAGTTAGCTAATTAAGTCACCTGGCTTACCAGCTGGCTAGCTAGTTACGTCAGTGAGTTAAATGAGCTTTTTAGCCAGCTGTCTAGCTAGATGGCTAGCTAGTTAAGCCAGCTTGCTAGCCAGATGGCTATCTAGTTAAGTCAGCAAGTTAAGCCAGATGGTTAGCAGGATGGCTAGCTAGATGTCTGGCAAGTCAAGCTGGCTGACTACAGTCTGGCCAGGTAGGTGGCCAGCTTGTTAAACAGGATGGTTAGCCGGCTGACCAGCATGGTGGCTGGTTAGTCAAGTCGGTTTGCTATCTGACTGTCCAGCCATCCGGCTGGCTATTTAAGCCGGCTGGTTAGCCAACTGGCCAGCCCTTTAGCTAGCTGGCTGCCTAGACATGTAGCTAGCTAGGTAGCTAGCTAGTTAAGCCAGCTGGCTAGTCATCTAGCCCACCAGGTAGTTAGCTAATTAAGTCAGTTGGCTAGCCAGCTAGCCAGCCAACTACCTCCTCACTTACTTAAGTCAGCTAGCTAGCCAGCTAGCTAGTTAAGTCAGCTAGCTAGTCTGCTAGCTAGTCAGCTAGCTAGTTAAGTCAGCTAGTCAGCTAACTAGCCAGTTAGCTAACAAGTTAAGTCAGCTATCTAGACAGATAGATAGCTTGTTTGCTAGCTAGTTATGCAAGCTTGATAGTCAGCTATCTAGTTAAGTCAGCTAGCAAATCAGCTAGTTAACTAACTAGTTGGCTACCAACTCAGCTAGCTGGTCAGCTAACTAGTGGGCTCACTCACTTTCCATCAGATCAGCTAACTAGTTGGCTCACTCGCCAGCCAACAGACCAACTCACTTGTCGGCATGCTAGCAGGCCAACAGGACAACTAACTAGTTGGTTTGCTCGCCAGTCATGTAGTTAATTCAGCTCACCTGTAGGCTCAGCTGCCAGCTTACATGTTAAGGCAGCTCACACTTAAGCTCAAATGCATGCCGAGTAGTTAAGTTGACTCAACTGACAGCTCACTTGCTGGCCGACGAGGTAAATCTGCTGACCAGACAGCTCACTCACCAGCCGACTAAAGACAACTGACCAGTCAGCTCATTCGCCGGCCGACTATTTAATTTAGCTGACCAGTTGGCTCACTAGTCAGCTGACTAATAAAGTCAGCTAACCGG
>NW_007251777.1:0-9008 GCF_000164805.1 Carlito syrichta
TAAGTCAGTTCACAGTTCGGCTCACTGCCAGCTGGTTAGTTAATGCAACTCAACCGTCGGCTCAACCCTGGCAAACTAGTAAGTCAGATCACTGGTCAGCTAACTCGCTGGCCTACTAGTTAAGTCTTCTGACCAGTCGGCTCACTCGCCAGCTCACTGAAGTCAGTTGAAGTCAGCACACTCACGTGTTGACTAGTTAAGTCAACTGACCAGTCGAATCACTCACCCACCAACTGGTTAAGTCTCCTCACAAGTCAACTCACTGGCCGGCTGACTAGTTAAGTCAGCTCACATGTTGGCTCTCTTGACGGCCGAATAATTAAGTCTGCTAACTAGTCGGCCGACTAGCCATCCAAATAATTGTCAGATAACCAATCACCTGACTAGTCTGACAACATGTCTGCTGACAATTTAGGTCAGCTAACGAATCGGCCAAGGAGCTGGTAGACTAGTTAGGTCAGGAAACTAGGCAGCTAGCTAGTTAAAGGAGCTAACTAGTGGTCCAACTAGTGATTCAATTAGTTAACTCAGCTAACTAGTAGGCCTACTAGTCGGTCCACATGTTAAGCCAGCTAACAATTAGGCCAAATAGCCACCCAACGTGGTAAACCTGCTAACTAGTCAGCAGAATCATCAGTCAAAAAGGTGTCACCTAGCTGACTCGTTTACCAAGTAGATAAGCAGCAAGTTAATTCATTTACCAACTAGTTAAAATAGTTACCTACTCGTTAACAAACTCGTTAATCAGCAAGCTATCTCGTTAGCCAACAAGTTTAGTCAGCTAGCTAAGTCAGCTAGCTAACTAGCAAGCTAGCTACTTCAGCTAGCTAAGTCAGCTAGCTCACTAGTTAGCTAACTATTTAAGTCAGCATCTTATGTCTGCTACCTAACTAGTTAGGTAATTAGTTAAGTCAGCTAGTTATTCAGCTAGTTAAATAGTTAGCTAAATATTTAATTCAGGTAGTTAAGTCAACTGGCTAACTAGTTAAGTCAGCCATTTAAGCCAGTTTTCTTATTAGACAAGTTAGCTAGCTAAGTCAGTTAGTTAAGTCAGCATTTTAATTAAGTCAGCTGGTTAAGACAGCTAGCTAGCTAGTTAGATATCAGGTTAAGTTAGCAGGTTGAATCAAGTGGTTAGCTAGTTAACTGACCTGTTAAATCAGTTGGTTGAGTCAGCTAGCAACCCAGTTAGCTAATGAATTAAGACAGCTGGATGAGTCAGCTAGCTAGCTATTTAGCCAACTAGTTAAGTCAACTAGTTGAGTCAGCTAGCTGACTAGATAGCTAACGAGTTAAATGAGATGATTAAGTCACCTAGCTAGCATGTTAGATAATGATTAAGTTAACTAGTTATCAAACTTGTTAAGTCAGCTAACTAGCAAGGCAGGTAACTATTTAGACAACTTTTTATCTAGGTAGCTAGCTAGTTAGCCTACTATCTAAGTCAGCTGGCTAGCTAGGTAGCTGCTAGCTAAGCCAGTTAGTTAAGTCAGCTGGCTAGCTAGGTAACGAGTTAATTAAGTCAGTTGACTATCCAGCTGACTAGCTGGTTAATTCAGCTAGTTAAGATAGGTGACTTGCCAACTGGCTGGGTAGGTAGCTAGCTAGTTATGTCAGCTAGATAGATACCTGGCTAGCTAGTGATGCCAGCGTGTTAAATCAGTTGGCTAGTAAACTGGCTAACCAGTTAAGTCAGCTAGTTATTTCAGCTGACAACCAGCTGTCTAGCTAGTTAACTCGACTCATTAAGTCAGTTGGCTACACCGCTGGTTAGCTAGTTAAAAAGCTAGTGAATTCAGAGGGCTAACTGTCTAGCTAGTTATTTCAGGTAGTTAAGTCAGTTGGATAGCTAGGAAGCTAGCTATATATGTAAAATAGTTATGTCAGCAAGGTAGCTAGTTAAGTCAGCTAGTTAAGTCACCTGGCTAGCTAGATAGCTAGCTAGGTAGCTAGCTAGGTATGCCAGCTAGTTAAGGCAGCTGGCTAGTTAGCTAGCTGGATAAGTCAGCTAAGTTACGCCACCTTGCTAGCTAGTTAAATCAGCGAGTGAACTCAGCTGTCTAGCCAGCTGTCTAGGTGAGTAGCTAGCAAGTTTATTCAGATGGCTAGACAATTATCTACCTAGTTGAGATAATCTAGTTAAGTCAGCTGACAATGAGCTGGCTAGCTAGTTAAGTCGGCTCATTAAGTCAGTTAGCTATACAGCTGGTTAGCTAGTTAAAAAGGTAGTTAAGTCAGATGGCTAGCCATCTATATAGCTAATCATTTCAGCTAGTTAAGTCAGTTGGTTATCTAGGAAGATAGCTATAAAAGTCAGATAGTTATGTCAGCTAGGTAGCTAGTTAAGTCAGCTAGTTAAGTCACCTGGCTAGCTAGATAGCTAGCTAGGAAGTTAGCTAGTTATTCCAGCTAGTTAAGCCACTTGACTAGCTAGGCAGCTAGCTGGTAAAGTCAGCAAGTTAAGTCTGCTTGCTAGCTAGTTAAGACAGCAAGTGTAGTCAGCTGTTGAACCAGCAGACTAGCTGGGGAGTTAACTAGTTTGATCAGCTGGCTAGCCAGTTATCTAGCTAGTTTAGGTAACCTAGTTAAATCAACTCCCTAGCCAGCTGGTTAGCTAGGTAGCTAGTTTAAGTCAGCTGGCAAGCCAAGAGGCTACATACGTAGCTAGCTAGTTAAGTCAGCTGGCTATCCAGCTGGCTCGCTAGCTACCTAGGCAGTTAAGTCACCCTGCTAGCCAGCTGGCTATCAGAATAGCTAGCTAGTTAATTCAGCTGGGTAGGCAGCTGACTAGCTTGTTAAATCACCAAGGTAAGTCAGCTGGCTTACCAGCAGGTTAGCTAAGTAGTTAGGTAGTCAAGTCAGCTGGCAAGTCAGGGGGTTATGTAAGTAGGTAGGCTAGCCATCAGGCCTCTAGTTATGTCAGCTAGTTAAGTCAGCTGGCTATCCAGTTGTCTAGCTAGGTAGTTAGCTAGATAAGCCTGCTGGCTACCAGCTGGCTACTTCGTTAAGTCAGCTAGTTAAATCAGCTGGCTAGCCCACTGGCTAGCTAGGTAGCTAGGCAATTAAGTCAGCTGGCTAGCCAGCTGGCTAGCTACTTAAGTCACCAAGTTAAATCAGCTAGCTAGTCATCTTTTTAGCTAGGTAGCTAGGTAGTTATGTCAGCTGTCTAACCGGATGGCTAGCTAGTGTGGTCATCTAGTTAAGTCAGCTGACTAGCCAGCTGGCTAGGTAGGTAGCATGCTAGTTAAGTCAGATGGTTAGACATCTGGCTAGCTAGATAAGTCACCTAGTTAATTCAGCCGGATAGCCAGCTGGTTAGCTATGTAGCAAGCTAGTTAATTCAACTGGCTGTAAAGCAAGCCAGCTATTTAAGACAGCTAGTTAAGTCCACTGGCTAGCCAGCTGGCTAGCTAGGTAATGACCTAGTTAAGTCAGTTGACTAGCCAGCTGTCTAGCTAATTAAGTCAACTAATTAAGTAGACTGGGTAGCCAAATGGCTAGCTAGGTGGCTAGCTAGTTAAGCCAGCTGGCTTGCCGGATGGCTATCTAATTAAGTTGGCTAGTTAAGTCAACTAGTTCACAGAATGTCTAGCTAGGTGGCTGACACGTTAAGCAGGCTGGTTAGCAGGCTGGTCAGGTAGGCTGCCAGCTAGTAAGCCAGCTGGCTAGCAGGCTGACCCACTTCATGACTGGCTAGTTAACCTGGCTGGCTATCCAACTGTCCAGCCAGCCAGCTGTCTATTTAATACTGCTGGATAGGCAACTGGCCAGCCCTCTAACTTGCTAGCTGGCTACCTAGCCAGCTAGCCTTCCAGGTAACTAGCTAGTTAAGCCAGCTGGCTAGCTGTGTAGCCAACCAGGTAAATATCTAGTTAAGTCAGCTTGCTAGCCAACTAGCCATCCCACTAGCTTGTCAGCCAATTAAGTCAGTTAGCTAGCCACCTAGCTAGTTAAGTCAGTCAGCAAGTCAGCTAACTATTCAGCTAGCTAGTTAGTTCAACTAGCTGGTCAGGTTGCTAGTCAGCTAGCTAGTTAAGTCAGCTAGCTACTCAGCTACCTAGACAGCTAGACATTTAAGTCATCTAGTAGCTAACTAGCCAGTTAGCTGGCTAGTTATGTCAGATAGGTAGACAATTAGATAGTTTGTTTGCTAGCTAGTTATGTCAGCTAGATAGCCAGCTAGCTAGTCAGTTAACCAGTTAGCTAGATAGCTAACTAGGTAGCTAGCTATTTATGACAGCTAGTTAAGTCAGCTGGCTAGCTAGGTAGCTAGCTGGTTAAGTCAGCTAGCTAGATAATCAGCTAGCAAATCAGCTAGTTACTTAGCCAACAACTTGGCTTGCGACTCAGTTAGCTGGTCAGCTAACTAGTGTGTTCATCCGCTTTCCATCAGATCAGCTAAATAATTGGTTTGTTCTCCTGCCAACTGGTCAGCAAACTAGTAGGCTCCCTCACCAGCCAACAGGTCAACTAACCTGTCGACTTCCTCACAGGTAAACAGGACAACTAACTCGTCAGCTTGCTCACCAGTGGACTAGTTAAGTCAGGTCACCGGACGGTTCACTGACTGGCTGAATAGTTTAGGCATCTCATCATTTGGCTCACTCTTGGCTCAACTTTTGGCACACTCTCTGGCCCAATAGTTAAAACTTCTGACCTGTCGACTCGCTCACCAGCCAACTGAAGTCAGCTGGCCTATCAGCTCACACGTTGGCTAGCTAGTTAATTCAGCTGAGCAGTCATCTCACTCACCGACTGACTAGTTTATTCAGTTGACCTGTCGGTTTACTTGCCAGCCAACTAGTTAAGTCAGTTGACTACTCGCGTCACTCACCGGCAAATTAGTTAAATCAGATCATCTTTCGACTAACATGCCAGACAACTAGTTAAGTCAGCTATCCAGTCGGCTGACTAGACAGCCAGTTATTTAACTCAGCTAACTAATTGGCCAACTAGTCAGCCATCTTGTCATTCGATAAGTTAGCCCAGCTAAGTAGGCGGCCAACTAGTTAGGTACGCAAACCAGCCAGCCAACTAGTTAACCGAGCTAACTAGAGGGCCAAGTAATCAGTCAAGTATTTGACCCAGTTAACTAATCTTCCTACTTGTCGGCCAACAAGTTAAGCAAGATAACAATTCGACCCAGAAGTCAGCCAATGTGTTAAACTAGCTAACTAGACTGCAGACTCATAGGCATCAAGTCACCTAGCTAACTCGTTAACCAACTAGTTAAGCCAGCTAGTTTACTCATTTACTAACTATTTAAAAAGTTAGTTAACTTGATAACCAACTCATTAAGTCAGCTGGTTATCTCATTAGCCAACTATTTAATTCAGCTAGCTAAGTCAGATAGCTAACCATCTAGCCAGCTAAGTCAGCTAGCTAAGTCAGCTAGCTCACTAATTAGCTAATTATTTAAATCAGCTACTTAAGTCTGCTACTTAACTAGTTAGATAATTAGTTAAGAAAGGTAGACATTCAGCTAGTTAAATAGCTAACTATTTAATTCTCGTATTTAAGTCAGCTAGCTAACTAGTTAAGTCAGTCAGTTAAGTCAGCTAGCTAAATTTTTAAGTCAGCTAGTTAAGTCAGCTAGTTAAGACAGCTTTCTAATTTAGTCAGCTGGTTAAGACAACTTGATAGCTAGTTAGCTAATGGGTTGAGTCAGCAGGTTGAGTCAGGTAGTTAGCTAGGTAACTAATGAGTTAAGTCAGCTAGTTGAGTCAGCTAGCTTGCTTGTTAGCAAATAGTTTGAGACAGCTGGTGGAATAGGCTAGCTTGCTAGTTAGCTAATGAGTTAAGTCAGCTGGATGATTCAGCTAGGTATCTAGATAACTAACAAGTTAATTAAGATGGTTGAGTCAATTGTTAGTTTCTTAGCTAACAAGTTAAGTTAGATAATTAAGTCAGCTAGCTAGCACGTTAGATAATGAGTAAGCTAACTAGTTAGCTCACTGGTTAAGTTAGCTAGCTAGCTACAAGCCAGCTATTTAAATCAGCTTGTTAGCTAAGTAGATAGCTAGTTAGGTAACTATGTAAGTCAGCTGGCTAACTAGGTAGCTAGCTAGTTAGCCAACTATTTAAGTCAGGTGGCTAGCTAGGTAGCTAGCTAGTTAAGTCAGCTAGTTAAGTCAGCTCATTAGCCAGCTGGCTCGCTAGGTAGCGATCTAGTTAAGTCAGCTGGCTAGCCAGTTAGCCATCTAGTTATGTAACCTAGTAAAGTCAGCTCACTAGCTACCTGGTTAGCTGGGTAGCTAGTTAGTTAAGTCAGCTAGCAAGTCAGCAGGATACGTAGGTAGCTAGCTAGTTAATTCAGCTGGCTAGCCACCTGGCTAGCTAGTGATATCAGTCAGTTAAGTCGGCTGCCTTACCTGCTGGCTAACTAGTTAAATCAGCTAATTGAGTCAGTTGGATACCCTGATAGCTATCTGGTTAGGACAGCTAGTTAGTTCAAGTGGCTAGCCAACTGGCTAGATAGGTAGCTCACCTGTTAAGCCAGCTGGTGACCCAGCCGGCTAGCTGGTTAAGTCAGCTAGTTAAGTCAGCAGGCAATCAGTTGGCTAACTAGTTAAGTTAGCTAGTCAAGTGAACTGGCAACCAGCTGGCTAACTATTTAAATAAGCTCATTAAGTCAGTTGTCTATCTAGCTGGTTAGCTAGTTAAAAAGCTAGTTAAATCAGATAGCTAGCCACCTGGCTAGGTAGTTACTTCAGCTAATTAAATCAACTGGCTAGCTAGAAAGCTAACTATATTAGTCAGCTAGTTATATCAGTTAGTTAACTAGTTAAGTCAGTTAGTTAAGTCAGATAGCTAACCATCTGGCTAGCTAGTTACTTCAGCTAATTTAATCAGTTGGCTCACTAGAAAGCTAGCTGTATTAGTCAGCTAGTTATATTATGTAGCTAGCTAGTTAAGTCAACTAGTTAAGTCAGTTTGCTAGCAAGTTAAGTTAGCGAGTTAAGTCACCTGGCTAGCCAGCCATCTAGCTGGATATCTAGCTAGTTAATTCAGCTAGTTAATTCAGCCAGTTAGCCATCTAGTGAAGAAACCTAGTTAAGTCAGGTCACTAGTCAGCTGGTTAGCTAGGTAGCTAGGTAGTTAAGTCAGTTGGCAAGAGAGAGGGCTACATAGGTACCTGGATAATTAAGTCAGCTGGCTATCCAGCTTGCTATCTAGGTAGATTGGCAGTTAAGTCTGCCTGCTAGCCAGCTGGCTAGCTAGTTAAGCCACCTAGATAAGTCAGCTGGCTAGAAAACTAGTTAGGTAGCTAGATAGTAAAGCCAGCTGTCTAGACAGCTGGGTAGATAGTTAAGTCACCTAGTTAAGTCTGTTGGCTAGGTATATAGCAAGCTAGTAATTCAGCTTACTAGCAAGCAGGCCAGCTATTTAAGTCAGCTAGTTAAATCAGCTGGCTAACCAGCTGACTATCTAGGTAGCGAGCTAGTTAAGTTAGTTGACTTGTCAGCTTTCTAGCTGGTTAATTCAGCTAGTTAAGAGTGCTATCTAGCCAACTGGCAAGGTAGGCAGCTAGCTAGTTATGTCAGCTAGATAGCTAGCTGGCTATCTAGCTGTCAGTGAATTAAGTCAGCTAGCTAATCAACTGGCTAGCTGGTTGATTCTGCTAGTTTAGTCAGTTGTATAACCAGATGGCTAGGTAGGTAATTATATATATATATATAAGTCAACTTGCTAACCAGCAGGCTAGCTGTTCAATTCACCTAGTTAATCAGTTGGCAAGTCTGCTGGCTAGGTAGGTAGTTAGCTAGTTAAGTAAGCTGGTAGTCAGCTTGCCAGCTACTGTTAGGTAGGTATTTCAGCTGGTTAGGCAGCTGGATAGATAGGTAGCCAGCTAGTTAAGCCAGCTGGCTAGCCACCTGTGTAGCTGGTTAAGACAGCTAGTTACGTCAGCTGGCAACCAGCTGGCTAGCCAGTTAAATCAACCCATTAAATCAGTTGGCTATACAGCTGGTTAGCTAGTTAAAAAGCTAGCTAATTCAGATGGCTACCCACCTTGCTAGCTAGTTATTTCAACTAGTTATGTCAGCTGGCTAGCTAGTTAAGTCTGTGAGTTAAGTCAGCTGCCTAGCCAGCTGACTAGCTTGGTAGCTAGCTAGTTAAGTCACCTGGATAGCCAGTTAACTAGCTAGTTAAGTAACCTAGCTAACTCAGCTGACTAGCCAGCTGGATAGCTAGTTAGCTAAGTAAATCAGTCAGCTGGCAATCCAGCAGGCTACGTAAGTAGATCGATAGTAAATCAGCTTGCTACCAGCTGGATAACTGTTTAAGTCAGCTAGTTTACTCAGCTGTCTAGCCAGCTGGCTAGGCAGGTAACGAGTTAGATAAGTCACCTTGTTATCCAGCTGGCTAGCTGTTCAAGTCAGCTAGTTAAGTGAGCTGGCCAGCATGCTGGCTATGCAGGTAGCTGGCTAGTTAAGTGAGCTGTCTAGCCAGCTTGCTAACTTAAGTCAGCTAGGTAAGTCAGTTGGCTAGCCAGCTGGCTAGATAGGTAGCCAGCTATTTAAATCAGCTGGCTATCCAGCTGACTAGCTGGATAATTCAGCTAGTTAAGTCAGCTTTCAACCTGTTGGCCAGCTAGTTAAGACAGCTCATTAAGTCAGTTGGCTATGCAGCTGGTGAGCTAGTTAAAAAGCTAGTTAAATCAGATGGTAGGAAGCTAGGTATATTAGTCAGCTAGTTATGTCAGCTAGGTAGCTATTTAAGCCAGCTAGTTAAGTCAGCTTGCTAGCTAGTTTAATCAGTGAGAGAAGTCAGCTGGCTAGCCAGCTGCCTAGCTAGGTAGCTACCTATTTAATTCAGCTGGCTAGTCAGCTAGCCAGCTGGTGAAGTAACCTAGGTAAGTCAGCTCACTAGCCAGCTGGTTAGCTAGTTAGCTAGGTAGTTAAGTCAGCTGGAAATCCAGTGGACTACGTAGGTAGTTATCTAGTTAAGTCAGCTGGATATCTAGTTGGCTAGCTAGATAGTTAGGCAGTTGTCACCCTGCTTTCCCA
>NW_007251778.1:0-845 GCF_000164805.1 Carlito syrichta
AAACATCTTACCAGAATCTCTGGAATGCCCTGAAAGCTGCAGTAAGAGGGGAATTTATATCCCTACAAACACACATGAAGAAAATGGAAGGAACAGAAATTCACAACCTAACAAGCCACCTAAAGAAGCTGGAAAAGCAAGACCACAAAATCCCTAATTTCAGCAGAAGAATCCAGATCACCAAAATAAAAGCCCACATCCAGGACATAGAAGACAAAAAGATAATATAAAAATCAATGAAACGAAAAGCTGGTTCTTCGAAAGGGTAAACAAGATCGATGGTCCCCTAGCTAGACTGACCAAGAAAAAACAAGAAAAAAACCAAATAAGCATAATCAGAAACACAAAAGATGAAGTCACATCTGACCCTGAAGAAATACAAAAGATCATTAGAGACTACTACGTACACTTGTATGGAAACAAACTTGAAAACCAGAAGGAAATGGAGGACTTTCTGACATCACACAACCTACCTAGGTTAGAACAAGAAGAAATTGAGACCCTAAATAGACCAATAACAATCAAGGAAATCGACTATGTAATAAGAAAACTTCCTAGAAAAAAAAGCCCTGGTCCAGATGGCTTTCCAGCAGAATTCTACAAGACATTCAAGGAGAAGCTGATACCAATCCTACTGAAGGTATTCCAGGTGATTGAAAAAGATGAAACTTTCCCCAAATCATTTTATGAAGCCAACATCACATTGATACCCAAGCCAGGTAAAGATCCAACAAAGAAAGAGAACTACAGGCCAATATCTTTGATGAACATAGATGCTAAAATTCTCAACAAGATCTTAGCAAACCCGGATTCAGCAATACATCTCAAAAATCATCCACCATGAC
>NW_007251778.1:1285-1517 GCF_000164805.1 Carlito syrichta
AATGAAATACCTTGGCATCTTCCTAACCAGAGACGTGAAAGACCTTTACAATGAAAATTGCAAAACACTGCTCAAAGAAATCAAAGCTGACACGAATAAGTAGAAAAATATCCCATGCTCATGGGTTGGAAGAATCAACATTGTGAAGATATCCATCTTACCTAAGGCAATTTACAAATTCAATGCAATACCCATTAAATTACCAACAACGTTCTTCTCAGACCTAGAAAAA
>NW_007251778.1:2644-34056 GCF_000164805.1 Carlito syrichta
GGAATATACCCTTGAAGAACACAATCACTCTATAAAAAAAGATACCTGCACACGTATGTTTATTGCAGCATCGTTCACAATAGCAAGAACCTGGAAACAACCATGCTGCCCATCAAAAGAGGACTGGATTAAAAAAATGTGGTACATATACACGATGGAATACTATGCAGCCATAAAAAAGAACAAAATCATGAATTTTCCTGCAACCTGGATGAAACTAGAGTCTATAATACTGAGTGACCTCTCCCAGAAACAAAGATCCGAATATCACAAGTTCTCACTCATATAATGGACCTTGAACATCCAATGCAATACTATAAGAAAATGACTGACGGCACTGGGATGCTATGGGGAGGAGGGGGATGGGATTAACAGTAGCAAATATCTGTCGGGAGATGGAAAACACCTCTTATCAACAGGGTGCCTGAATGAAATGTAATTGTACATCTAACCCTTAACTGTACCCACAAAACCATAATAAAAAATACTGATTAATGAAAAAAAAAATAAGTGATACAAGAAAGATGATCTCTCCCTCCACTATGTGAAGACACAGCAAGAAGCTGACCATCTGCAACAAGGAAGAAATCTTGTTGTCATTTTGCTCTTGGACTTCTCAGCCTCCAGAACTGTGAGAAATAAGTTTCTATTTAAACACCTGGTATATGTTTTTTTTTAAAGTGGCCTTAACTGAGTAGGACACAAGTGATGAAAATGTGACACAAAGAGGTACAAAAAATTGTCTAAGGGCATCTAGCACAACATGGCAGGACCAAGATTTGAACAATAAAAGCTATGTTTCTGGTCATTATATATTACTGATATCTAGGTTTTCTGACTTGAACAACTAAGTGAATGGTAGAGTGATTTATAATGGTCTGATTTATAATGATGGGAAAATCAAGCAGTTGGTCTATAGGTGAAGAATTGAATGAAGAGTGTAATTTTGGACATAAGTCGGTGGCTTGACATGCAGAGGATAGTTCTGATCTCAAGATAAGCATATGTTTCTAATATTTATTTCTCACTGCATACATGTTATTTAAGGCCATAAGAATGTGTAATACCACAGGGTAGAAAAAAAACATAAAGATGAAGAAATTGTCATGACTAGAACTGAGACGCCTCAGGTAGAAACACCAGCAGTATAGGTGAAAAATTGGGAAACAGATATCTAAGAAGGCCAAGAGAAATGTGTTGGAAGGGACTGGCGGTTGATGGACTCTGCCAGGGGAGGGGGCGTGGGAACATGTAACAACACAAGCAGGGAAGTGAGGACCAACAGGATGCCCAGACTTTTTTTCCTCAAAACCTACTTGAGTAGCTAATCCTGACTTGCACTCAACACCGCTATAACAAAATAAAATAAAATAAACCACAACAGAAAAATAGAGATTGATTATATTGAATGTTGCCAAGGAATATGAGGCTATAGAAGTACATGATGAATTTGGTAACATGAGCGAAAAATGGAATTGGCACCCTGTTGCAGTTGGGTTGAAGAAAGAATAGAGGATAAAAATATGGAGACCTCCATATCTCTTCAAGTGTAACTCTCTCATAGTGATAGAAATACTGATAGGGGTATGGACTGGATTGTAGAAGGAGTAGAAATAAATTACATATTTTTATTTTTCACATAAAGACATTAGAACACAGTTGTATATTTATATGATAAAAAAGGAAGAAACAGAAGGAAACAAGGTAGTACCAACTATACTAATCATTAATTATTCAACCTAAATTTTGTACTTTGCACTATGATAGGTAACTCCACAACATTTCAGCTCCAGCCTCCATATCAATGATCAATGCTGTTCAGCCAATGTTCTGTTGTTGTTGTTGTTGTTATTATTATTATTATTATTATTGCTATAATTGTTATTTATAACTGGAGATCCCGAGATTGAGCTGGGAGTATTTACTGGTCAATGGTACCCAGCAAGTGAGGAATGGAAGCATAATAATTACATAATAAATTCACGACCAGTGTCAAGCAATGGCAAACCCCTCTCCACTCCTTCTAGTCTCTTCCTTAGCTTTCTATATTCTAGCTGATTTGCAGAAGCTTCATAGCATGCTGGATATTTACTAAATGCAAATCTTCTGCCAAGTCAAAATTCCATTTGCTACCAAACATAAACTCTGGTCCAGTGATAATAAAAATGAAGATATATAATAGACTATAGATTTTGAGTGACTGCTTTACAAATGTGCTACATATGAATCACTATAACTAAATTTTTTCCGATCTGAGGAAGTTCTAAATGTTCAGCATATTGAGTTCAGTTGTGATGAAATTCTACTTTCTATTTTCTTTCCATCCTCTACTGCGAGAGTTTAAGTATAAAGAACATCCTAAGCATAAGGAATGCCAGCATCCCTTTACATGCCTACTTGCAAAGCGCGCACGCGCGCGCACACACACACACACACACACACACACACACACACACCTTCAATTATTTGCATTCTTGGTTGTTATTACATAGCACACAACTATTTTAAAAGGTTATTTCATAGAGCTGACAAAGAAGGAAAGATGATACAAAATATAATAATAATACTCCTAATAAATATCCTAACATTTTCACACAAATAGAGCTTTTAAGGAATTTCCATTTTACTGACTTTCAAAATTAAAAGGTTATATTTTTCATAATCTTATAACTAGACTATTTTATAATGCATAACCTCATATGACAAGGAAATTGCACCTGTATTATTTAAAAAATAGATAGAATTCCTCTATCACTGCTTTTAATAGGCTGGCTTTGCTTTGTGCAACATAGACTTTATGTGGTCCTATAAATAACTGAGGGGGAAGGAGGCAGAGGATTCTCAGTTCCTCTATTGAGTGAATCAACAGAAACAAAAGTTGTCTTCCAAAAGAAGGGCATCAGTTGATGGCACGTATAAAGTTCCACCTTTGTAGGCAGCTTTTGTGAGGTTCTAGTGAAGAAGTAAGAAATCCAGTAACAAAGGCACCTTTTAGATCCTGCTGATTTGATGAAAAGTCAAAGGCTCTATCTATTTTGAAAGAAAAATAAGTTTCTCCTTGCTAAGATTTTATACTCAATCTCTATAGTCCCAAGCACGATTGTGAGTTGTTCTTATAAGAGTTGTTATAGAAGTTCAAACCTTGAAAGCAACTAACTATAACCACAGAGACAGTAGGACTCTCACTTGTTTTAAATTAGAAATGGCCAAATGAGCTCAAATTTCCCCACTGAAGAAATAGGAAGTCAAATATTTTCACATTCTTGTAGGTTTGAGGTATAACTTATACCTTGATTTTGAGGTTCCTTTTTTTTATTTTAAGAGAGAGGTTGAACAAGATTTCCAGGAAGTTCATGGAACAATCATGTTGATTGTTAATACAAACAAATTGATGTATTTCAGTTCTATAATTGTAGTCTATCATTAATTAGCTTATTCACATTTCTGTTTCATCCAACCAAAATGTAAAGTGGTTCTCTTCTTTCAACAGCCACACTAATATAATAGGACCCAGGCACAGTTGGTTTCATTTATTATATATCTACACTGGACTACAAATTATAAACAAAGAAAAATATACTCTATAGTATATTTATAAAATTCTATCTACTATAATCTAGATTTGTAGAAAAGTAACTCAAATAACAAACTTAATTCTTCAAATATCACTTACTTGTTTATGTAATTCAGTAGACTATTTTTGTATATATTTAATAATTACTTTTGCTACATACAATAACCATATCTCCTTCTATTTTTTCATAGACATGTAAGAGAATCTGCAACATTATTCTGAAAGTGTTGATATGGCTGTTGCTAATTAACTCATTTCTTTACCTCTAAAATAATTGGTTCATAGGGATATTTTAAAAAGCATAACAAAAATCTTGTTGCCAGTGGATATTCAGTACTATAATTCATTTAGTTCATTAACTCATTTTAATGGAATCTGTAATGATTTGTTGAGCAAAGAACTGGTGAATTTGGCTTGGAAAAAGCAATGACCCTCATTCCCTGCCTCGTCTTATATCTGTTCATGCAAGTTTTATGACAAAGTAGAAGCCTGGTATATTTAATGTGCTCACAAAGACAGATTCTTTGTCCTTTTTCAGGTCTTTTCAAGATTTAATATTCCCTTTGTGTGGAAATTAAAGTTGGCTGAGATGAAGTAGAGGCAAAGTTATATCTCCAGAATTTTATATCCTACATAGAGTTCTAAAGGTACATTTAACAGCTCCCCTAGTTCAAACCATACCAGTTTTTTAACTAACAAATGCTTTTCTACTGGCTGCGGGAGAGGGACGTTTGATAGGTTGGTTAACTCTCTTCCCTTGTAAGCCTGCAAAGCCCCTGAGGGCACAAAATACTTAAGACATTTACATGTGCATGATCATGAAATAAAAAGTGATGAAACAGAAAAAAAAGATTTTATTTCTTGGCAAAGTAAATGATTCAGTGCTAATACAGTTAGAAATGGTATATAACTTATTACAGATGTTTAAAATGCAAGCAATTCAAAGAGACGCCTCTAAGAAAGAAACTACTACAGGCATTTATCAGATAAATGGCCTTTGTAATGTTTGATTTCTAATAACTGGAACTTACTATCATTCTAATGATAAAAAATAAAGTGAAATAAAATTTTCTTTTCACACACACACACACACACACACACACACACACACACACACACACACACACATACACACACATCAAAGCACCTACTTCCAGGTGATAGATATCATTTAAAATCGCATTATTTAAATAAAACGGACTTGTTCCAAACCTAGTGTAGGAAAAGTTGTTGAGGACAGTGATCCTGGCAGGAATGTAATCTGCACTTTGGTTTTGAGATACATTAGCACATTCACAGCACCAGAAAGCTAGGGGTAAATTATTCTTCCAGGCAATAGATGTCTCTGCAGAGTGAGATTTTAATGCTAGTTCACAAGAACCATCAGAAACTCCACTCTATATAATATTTACATCAATAATGAAATATGTTTGACAATTCCTTGAATTTTAACTTAAATATATCTCAGGAACAATTTCCAAATGATATTAGAATACAAATATCTGTGGTGCTCACAGAGAATTTTTCTGACTCTGATTTGTTTCATGAAGCATCACAATCAATACTCATTCTCTTTCTGAGACTTTGTGCTGCTGTTTAATGGGCAGTTAACTTTGTAGATTTGATGGCGTGTCTCGAATGAACGTAAATGTAAAACTGACAGACTGTAATCTGCATCCTTTATGAGAATCTAATTTATTAACAGGGCAGGCTCGTGACCTTTGCTGCTCAGCCACACCATCCGCCATTCATTCCAAGGCAGTTTTGATGCCCACGCAGTGTTCAATTTGACAGTCTGCACATGGTAGACAGAACCAGGTGCTGATTTGTTACACATTCAGTGAGTTGGATGATAGCTATCAATGTCCTGGTTTGAATTTTAGTGGCTAGGTCTCGTTTTGTAGATATTCTTACAAGCAACTTGTAAAAACCCTGTTGCCAAGGCAGAGTCTATTTCCAAGGAGGCAGGTGTTAAATGGACCTTTGTTTATTTGCACACCGGAGGTTTGCTGCACAAAGCTTTCTTTCAGTCGAGAATGCCTCCCTGACGCTCTTCCCCACCTGTCAAATTCTTCCTCAAATTTCAAAACCCAAAGAGAAAGTCACTTCTGAGAACCTTCCCTGACTCTTTTAGGAAGATTCAGTTGCTTCCAATCTTCTATGATTTCTCTACCTTGCACACGCTTCAATTTTAGCACTAAACCATATTTTTAAAAATATAGGAGCAAGGGGAAATAAGTTGGAGTGAGAGTTTGAACTGAATTCCAGCTCACCCATCTACCAGTTGACAGGCTGGATTTTTTAGTTTTAGTTAGTTTTCTTTTAATCAATATTTTTAACCTCTCAGTCTCAGTTTCCTCATTTTAAAATGAGAAAAATGAGATTTGTCACCATAGTATTATTTTGGTATTGGTGGCAAGTTTTCTTTTTAAAGTTGCATTCGGGTCCAACACGTAAGAAGCACTTAGTAAGTATCAACCAAAAGAATGAATGTATCTTCCTTCTATCTCTTGAAGTCTCGTTTTATGAAAATCATCATTCTAGTTGCTAGAAATATGCTGCAACAAAATCAGCCAAAGTGCTTGACTTCTTGGTGCTTTTGTTCCAGTGGAGAAAACTAAAAATAATTATCAAACAAGTGTGCACTATAGGTTAAGATGATCAGTACACTGAAGAAAATCATGTAGGCCAATGAGATAGAACTTTTGGTTATGGATATGGAGAACAGAAGGTGTTCTAAGGTGGTAAAACTGACTACCTGCTTTTAATCTGAGACATAATAAACTAAAAGTCTATTGGAAAAAGGATGAAGAAGAAAACCTTTTTCAAGAGGAGGGCAGAGCAAGTGTAAAAACCTAGAGTGGGAAGGCTTTCCAGGAGTTGGAGGAGTAGAGACAAGGCCAAGGAATTGGATTCCAGTGCTTGCTAGTGGGTGTTTAGAGGTGGCATGTTTATAGGAGGCAGGGGTCAGGTCACGGGGACCTTGCCTAAACTGGAAGCCACTGAAGAACTGAGCCCAGATGACATCCCTTGTAGACACTAGACCTTGTTGTGTAATTTGCAAAATATTCCATGTGAATAGGATTTGGTTTGTTAATGGAAAATTTTATCTTGCTATTCTAGAGGTTATCTACAGTTTTCTACAGAGCAAACAGTTGTCAAAGAAGGAATCTCATTCAGAAGCTGCTCATGCTGTGGGGTTCAGTCCCAAAGCTCTCCATGGAGGGATGTTAGGGCAGGGTCTAAGATTAAAATCTCCCCTCAGCCACCTGCTTCTTGGGTGACCTTGCACAAGTAACTTGGCCTCTCCAAACCTCGGTTCCTCCACTTGTAAGAGGGAAATAATAACTGGCCCTGGTAGGCATCTGGTCTGACTTAGCCACATTATTTATTATAATGAATATATTTGCTGTGAGCATACCCCTTGTTTTCCAGCAGGAATATCATGCTTCTGTTCTTTACTTATGTATCACCTCTAATCCCAACAACCTCCTGGATGATTCCATTACGTTCTGTGCAAACACTTATCCAAGCGCATATGGTGATACTGGGCTTGCTTATGGGTGTGTCTGTTTTCTAGCCATTGCATAACACAACAGTGACTTCTGTGATAGAGAACCCTTTTTTATTCATTATTTCATTTTCTGAATCCAAAATAGAACCTGGTTTGTGGCATGCATGCAATTATTATTTGTCAAATTATGTTCTTAATGTGAAAAATAAAATGATTAGGTTTAATTATTACCCCTTCACCAAACACAATTAGGGTAGAAGTTGAAGCTGGTCAAATGTAGGGTTAACATAAAGAAATTCATTCTCACCATCAAAGTTGCTCCCAGGTGAAATCAGTGGCCAAAATAGAGAGTAAGTATTCAGGCTTGGCTCAGATGACCACTTGGCAGTGATATAGTAGAAGTGATGTGAATATCACATATGTACTTTTAGGAACTTTCTTACAGATTGCTTCCATCCTTGGGATTATTTTATTCAAGTATTTTCATGGTAGCATGCACTAATTAGAGGACTGGATTTAGAAGATGAGAATGTCATGATCTGTGAGAATTGCAAATTAATAACATATATCATGATCCCCAAAGCAAAATTATGCCCTATAACTGCCTGCCATATGATGTCTTATGACTCTTTGAGAATTATCTTAGACAGCATTTCAACCCATCTCTAATTCTGACAGTGAGTACTTGGCAAAACTTGTTTAATAAATGCTGTCTTCAATTTTCCTGATAATAAATGAGTCAAAAAGAGTTCTGATAACTGCATTTCCATTGACCAACTCAGCAACAGAAAGCAACAAATGCCTATTAACTGACAGACAGTTCCAGAGCCGGTCAATGACAAGATGATTGAAACATCTGTCTTTACCCTTCCTGCTCCTTGTTCCAGCAAATAAATAAAACTCTACGTTATTGATGCCGTGCTTATATTTGGGGAAGAATGCTCATGAACATTGCCTGATGTTGACTTTCACAAATATTATTAGAAAATAGCCAGCTGTGTTTGGACCTGATGAAGCTATTTATTATTTTAAATACTTGGAAGGAAGGAGGGAAGCCAGCATATTTTGTCTGTGTGGTACGACCTCATAAAACACATCATGTGTTTATATCAAAACTCAGTAAACGAGGGAAATTCTTTCCAACTTCAAATGTTGATGAACCCTTTTGCTTATTTCTAATAGTATCCCATTCAGTTCACACAGCCTAAATTACCTCTAAGACCTTACCTCAGCAGAGTTTGTTAATGCATTCTTTTATGTCTGCCCACCTTTTAAACACTCAGTTTACACTTACTTTCTCCTGGTTAACTTCACCTAACAGATAGGAAAACTTTTTCCCCAAAAGTAGGAAACAGAACCTCACTGTTTAAGCAATTAACTGATATACTTAGTATATTTATATAATGTCATGTTTAAGATGCTCTGCATTAGGTATTACAGAAATAATTTTCTTGCAATTAAATTGTCTTTCTTTCACTAGCTAACTTGGCTAGCCCTACACATTAAGACTTATTTACAGAGAACACCAAATTACATTCATTTTCTGCTCTTTTCTTTGCTGCTGCTAATACATTATCTAGGGTCCACATACTGCTCTCATTCAGCTTTCTGGCCCTGTTCTTATTTTTTATCTTATCACTTTCCATGTTTTGTTGGTTAGTAAGTACCCACAAAATGCAGAATCCACATTTCACTTCTAGGACGGTATTTTAAGACATGTCTAATGGCATGCTTTCTTCATATATTAAATAAATAATTTATTTTGCTGCAAATGCTCACTTTAATTAGTCATGCAATCGAACATTTTCGTAAAACCTAGACACAATAGCCATAACAAAATGCGGGATAAGAAATAGTGAAATCTAATCTATCTTCTGTGCTTATGTGCATTAAAGTACAAAATAGGTGTTATTTAATCTTCAAAACAGCTCTAAAAAGAGAATGCTGTACATAAATCAATACATTAAGGAGAAAATTAAAGTGAAGGAATTTGCCCAATCATATATCTAGTAAGTTTCAAGGGTGAGGTTTTCCTTGAGTTTGATGTGCCTTAAAATGTGTGCTTCTGTGTTATTTTATACTGTCCTTCTCTCTATAAGAATTGTGACTTAATCCAGTTTGTCTGAAACAGTTTAAATAAAATGTAATCTGGAACAATTACCTTTACAGGTATGTGAATAGCAAGAATGAATGCCATTTATAGAAACGCTCATGGAAAAAAATGAGAAGCAAACTGAAAATTATGAAAAACCCTTTGGATATCAATTAAAATCAAACTAATGCAATCAATTTCTTGTAAGTCTAAAAAAAGTCAGTTCCAAAGCTCAAAACAAATGGATTCAGTTAAAACCACTGGGAAATAGTTATTGATTTCTATTATTATTATGTATATTAATTGTTAAGATAAATAGATTATTCATTGATTATTATTGCCGTTAAATATGAGATTTGGAGACATCACAAGCATTTGTAGTTCCCTGTTTTTTTAAAAAAACATCTTTTTATCTGTCGACTTTTCAAATATTAAAAGTAAATCTTGACTATTTTTGTTCTTTTATAAACTGCAGTATATGTTTCATGAATGTTAAAAGTGGACACAAATGCCAGGCGCTGTGACTCACACCTGTAATCCCAGCACTTTGGGAGTCTGAAGTGAGAGTATTGCCTGAGCCCATGGGTTCAAGTTGCCCAGCCTGGGCAACTTGGTGAGACCTCTTCACTACAATAAATAAAAAAGTAGCCAGGCGTGGTGGTGCATGCCTGTAGTTCTTGCTATTTGGAAGGCTGAGAAAGAAGGATCACCTGAGTCCAGCAGGTCGAGGCTGCAGTAGCTGTGAGAGTGCCACTGAACTCTAACCTGGGTGACAGAGATTCCAATTAAAAAAAAAAATACGATGTGAATAGACGTTTTCACAAAATAATTCGTCTCCTTGAACAGACATTTCTCAAAATAAGACATATGAATAGTCAACTGATACCTGAAAAAAATGCTCAGCCTCACTAATCATCAGAGAAATGCAAATCAAAACCACATTAATATATTACCTAACTTCAGTAGGAATGACCATCATTAATAAATAAAAAACAACAGATGCTGGTGAGGATATGGAGAAAAGGGAATGCTTCTACACTGTTGGTGGCAGTATAAACTCGTACAACCCACTGTTGGTGGAAGTGTGACGATTTTTAAAAGATCTAGAAATTGACCTTCCATATGATCCAGTAATCCCTGGAGGAACTCAAATCATTCTATTAAAAGGGTACCTACACATGCATGTTTATGGCATCCATTATTCACAATAGCAAAAACATGGAACCAACCGTGCTGCCCATCAAAAGTGGACTAGATAAAAATAATGTGGTACATTTACACGATGTCCTAAAGAAGGAAAAAATTATGAACTTTGCAGCAACTTGAGTAGCTTTAGAGTTTATCATGCTTAGTGATCTATCACAGAAAAGAAGAACTGAATACCACATGTTCTCACTAATAAGTAGGTCCTGAACATTTATCACAATACTACAAGAGAAGTATTGGCAGTAGTGGGGCACTGCCAGGGGAGGGAGGAAGGAAGGGGACACATAACATCACTAAGGGTACCTGATCCTAAACCAGGGGACATGAGGACCAATGGAAGGCCCAAACTTCACCTGTTTGTAGATCACTTATGTACCTATTCCTGTACCTCACATCTTTCAAATAAAATAAAGATAAAAAAAGTTTTTAAAATAGTTTATGCCTCCTTAGAGGTGGATATATCTTGAAGCAGGCAATAGATAACTTTTTTTTTCTGAGAAAATTACCAAAAGAAATGCTCTTAATTAAAAATTAATAGCCACTCACCATTAGGCCTTGGAAAACCCAAGGTATCATTTACCTAAATGAAGAATGAAGATATCTTAGGCTTACAAATGAATTGTTCTGTCTGGCAATGAAATTGGATGCATCTTTTAACAGAAAATAAGCACAAAGATTTTATACCCCTTTGAAAAGAAGTAATATCTTTTGGGATTTGATTTAAAATACTTATCTTTAAAATTTTTAATTGTAGAGTTTTATAAAGTTGTATTTGATCAGTAGTTTGTAAATGAGAAGTCGAGATGAAAAGATATTAAAAAGGTGCTGAAGGCTGTTCTTTATGTCAACCGTGAATAGATTATGAAAAGGATTAAGACCGGGTGAACACTAAAATTGGACTATTGTGTTGTGATGTGATTGTGTTCTTTAGGCCAAAGAGAACGATCACAACAACATGATTGGGAGTTGGACTTCTCCTGAAGGAAATGGAATTTCCCACAATCAATAAACCCGGGCAGATTTCAAACAAGGAAACAGAAAATCCAACAATGAAAACTGAGGAGTAGATTCTTTAGCTTCAAAGAAGGTAGACTCTCTTGCTACCATGACTGCTCAAGTTCTGGTAAACACAGATATTCACAAGATGTGATTCCTGTGTTGTGGATAAAATCAATTCAGAATTTCAGTAACTCGGATAATTAATTACTAAGCCACATCATGAAATGACTGACTTCTGACTGGCAAATGACATGGTAGTGTTGTTAGTTAAACAATCCTAAAAACTGAATCCAGTTTATTGCAAGGATAACAGCCAACTCAATATTTTCTGCAGTTACTAATACAGAATAATAGCTCTGATGTCTATAAAATAATTTCTGGAATTCTCTCCTATGTTCCAGGTTGGTGTGACCAATGCACAATTCTGCCACAAAATAAACAAGAGACCCAGAGATTTTGTTCCCCAATAAATTGCCACTAGGGGGCAGCAGGAGTTTATTCAATCCAAAGTAAAACCAAGGTGTTTTCTGAAGTACCAACATTCCTCTTAGGAGTAACAATAGAGGTGTAGTCATTAGTTCTTATTCACTTTTCTTTTTCCTATCTTGTCTTTAGGCAGACTAAAATAAACAAAAATAGTACTTGCTAAAAAAGACAAAAGTACTTGAAGAAACTTTCACAAAGAAGAAAACGGTGATAGGTGTTATCTGGATTTAGCAAGATGGCATCCCCAACAGTGCCAAAGAAGTTGAATTTCAATGGCTTTGTCTGTTTTGGTTGCAAGAGGAACCACTGTTCTCGCACTCAGTGTTTCTATACAAATCATGTTCTATGTCATTTTTATAATTTTTCAAATGACTGAGTATTCAATTAAGAGAAATAATTTATCTCCAAGTCTTAAATCCCCAATCTATGCAGAAAAAAATTTAAAGGATAATATTTTGTAGTACCTGCATATCTTGTAGCACATGGAATCCTATTATTTCCCTTCCTAAATGTCTCCAAAATTCTCCCTCCTCCACCACTGATACTGTCTAAATTGAAGGTTGTTATCTCTCTCTTGTGTTATAACTAAAGCCTCCTAATTTGTCTCCATGACACTGGGGTCTCCTTCATCTGACTCAAGCTCTCCCTGCAGTAGCAGTTATTGGTAATATAATTTGATGGTAGCTCTGTCTACTCTCCTTTAGTCTTCCTTGTTGGTCCTTCCTGACCTCAAAATCTCTGTCATCCATCTTAGTCTTATCAATTTATAACCCTTTCACTTCCTGACCTCAAAATCTCTGTCTTCCATCTTAGTCTTTTTAATTTATACCTCTTTCCTAAGTGATAACGTAGTGTTCAATGGTTGTAGAGACCAGATAAATGCTTTGTCTCTCCTAAGTCCCTGAGTTGTAAGATCTAATTGCTCAAGTTTTACATTCATTTGAATGTTGAATAAGCATCTCAACTTAAGTCTAAAATAGATCTCTTGATTTCTTAAGCTCCCAACCACTAGTTCCTCCAGCTTCTCCATATCTATAAATGGCATCTTCTAACTGTTATACATGCTCAAATCATGCCTCGCTTCCTGTTAAGTCACATCACATTCATTATCAAGTCTTGTCAGTTTTGCCTCCAAAATATTTCCAAGAATGTATCTGCCCCTTAACATTCTATTTCCACCACAATCAATTCTTGTCAAGTTTCCACACAGAAGGTGACAATTAAGCCCTAACTCACCTCTCTGTGTCCACTTTAGCCACAGTCAGTCAATTTTTACAGAGGACAAATGATTTTTTTAAAAAAATCAAATTGTGTCTCATCTTTGGTCTGTTCTCTCTAATGGTTTCCTACTGGAAAAATTATAAACGTAATATGTGCACGCTCTTTAAGACGCAATTCTGCCAATTTCCCTTTACTCTACTCATGCTCATCCTTCCAATCCTTGCACACACAGTTCTTTCTCACCTTCAGGACATTTTACTTGGTGTTTGTTGGCTCAAGAGCTTTTGCTCAGATCTTTGCATGTCTTGCTCTTTCAAATGCATTCTTACTTCAGCTCTCTGCTCAGAGAAAGCTTCCCTATTCAAACTTTCTAAACTAGAACAAACTGGGACAGTTTGTAACATGGTGACTCCCAATAAAACATGGCTTATGAAATTCACACACATATGCTGTCATTTTTCCTAGAACCATGGTAATGCTGGGGATCAGTTTCATAAACAAAACATGAGAGGTGACACACTGTCATTTCTTGAGCCCAAGTCTTAAGTAGCCTCAAAAGCTTCCTCTTTGTGTTCATTCAAGCCTTAAGCCACCATGCCAGAAACCTGGCTATATTGCTAGAGAGAATGTGTGGAGCAACCCCATGGACAATCAAGTGCACGGACTTTGTGACAAAGCCTAGTGGAAATAAGGAACAATCCAACCACCCTGCTGAGCCCAGCCTCAGCTACCCAGACAGCTGGATGAGGTCATATGACAATTCCTGCAGGGCCAGCAGAACTATGCAGCTAAGCCCAGTTCAAGATACTGAGTCATGAGCAAATAAAATGGTGAATTTGTTTGTTTGTTTGTCTGTTTTAGACCACTAAGTTCTAGGGTGGTTTGTTACACAGCAGTCAATAATTAAGAAACTCTCTCTCTCTTAAGATTTCTGTTTCCTGTTCCCTAATTCATTTTTTCATGCCATGCAGCAGTACTTGGCATATATACATATATGTGTATATATATATATATATATATATATATGCACTTAAAGTGTGTATGCATATATACATATATATGGTATGTATGTGTATATGTATATTCTTGTTTGTTTCTATTTCTTCCAATATACTATGTGTGCTCCAAGATGGAAAACTGTGTCTTTTTCACTACTGTATCTCCAGCATGTTAGTGTATGAATGAATTATGAATCAGTCACTCTTGTAAAGTTGAATTGGCTTATCCTGCAATCTAAAGAAAAGTTTCTGTCTTCTCTCTTACAAGTATATGCTTTACTAAAGGCATTTGCTAGCCAGAGTTGTGTAAATATTCTATTCTTTCTTAGAAATAAAATGAATAAATCAATTGTTAGGCTCATAGATTCACAGAAAATTAGAAATGGGAGGAGCATCAGGAAACACATCCAGTGTATGTTATGTTTGTGGAGTCATAGGGCTCTTTATCAAATAAAATCTTTCATAGCAATGCCAAAATACAAATTGATAAAAGTAGATCTGCTTTGTAAGCTAAATATTTTTTCCTTCCTCAGGGCATCTTCAAGTGCACGTCTTCAAAACCTGAAGGCACAAAGAAACTTTATAGGAAAACCACTGATCTCTCTTCAAAACCAAATTTTATAAATAAGTAACAAAGGGAAGATATGACTTGCTGAAGCAAATGTAGTTGGTTGGGACCAGATTCAGCTCTATTTAACTCTATTCACTTTGTTAATAGTCATTCTCAAGAGCATTCCTCCTGGGTGGATAACATTTAGGACTGGAAGACAGGCAGATTTATACCATCACGTTAAAAGAAGCTAAGAGAATGTGGGAGTTTCTAATTGAGATTGTTAAGATTTAGCCAGTTGATACACAAATTAGCTTGACCTAAGCATGTGACATGTTATGTGGTTAACAATCAGATTGTTGGCTAAATTTGTTTCCACTAATCCTTGCAACAGAGATTGAAAAAGTTATTTAGTATGGGTCAGGGACCTAAAAAGGAAAAAAAAAATTGGGACTAATTTTGAATTTTTTTTTTTTTTTTTTTTTGAGTTGGTGTCTCACTCTGTCGCCCAGACTGGAGTGCAGTGGCCGCTCCCGGCCACCGCAGCCTCGACCTGCTGGGCTCCGGCGATCCTTCCGCCTCAGCCTTCCGAGTAGCCGGAATTACAGGCATGTGCTACCACACCCGGCTGATTTTTTTTTTATTTATTGTAGAGATGAGGTCTCGCTGCCCAGGCGGGTCTTGAACCCGCGGGCTCAGGCAATCCACTCACCTCATCCACCCAAAGGCGCGGTATTACAGGCTGAGCCACCGAGCCCAGCTTGAATTTTTTATATCCAGAAATAGCTGTAGATATTGTTGAAAGATACCTGTGAATAATAGCCAATCATAGGCTAGAAACAATAGTAGAAGAAATATTCAGCATACAGTATTTTTTATTAACATTTACATTTTACTATGGCTTTATAAAGTTATTTTACAGTTTCTAGAAAATCAAAGGCTTATAAAAGTTTCTCTTATGATAATATAGTAATTTTTAATTATTTAAACCTGAATAAAATATATTAGATCATAAAAAATTTTTAACTATGATGTCAAGATATAAATCGGTAAAAATAGATCTGTTTTGTTAGCTAAATATTTATATAAAACAACTTAAAATTCCCTTCACCTAAATTTCCAATGTCTTTTTGTTGATTAATTGTTTGGGAATAAAATTATACACACACAGATATGTCTTATAATTTTCACTAGAACCTTGCAAGGTGCATTTATTGTTTTGCTTGTTTAAATGACACTATGATTCAGCCTAGTTAAATACCTTGCCCATCGTTGTATGGTTAAGTGGCAGAACTCACTTTGACCTCATGCCTCGCTTCAACTCCAAGACAATTTCACAAAACAAATCTGTAGACTTAAACTTGAAGGGTCACTCAACTTGAACTTGAAGGTTCCATTGTTGAACATTTCATACTTGAAAACCAAAGTCTGAAGAGTTAAAAAAGATTTGTTAAGCTGGGCTCAGTGGCTCAGCCTGTAATCCCGCGCCTTTGGGAGGCTGAGGTGAGTGGATTGCCTGAGCCCGCGGGTTCGAGACCCTTCTGGGCAGCGAGAACTCATCTCTACAATAAATCAAAAAACTAGCTGGGTGTGGTAGCACGCACCTGTAGTTCCAGCTACTTGGAAGGCTGAGGCGGAAGGATCGCCAGAGCCCAGCAGGTCGAGGCTGCGGTGGCCGGGAGCGGCCACTGCACTCCAGTCTGAGCGACAGAGTGAGACTCCAACTCAAAAAAAAAAAAATGATTTGTTTAATATAAATAACACTTGAGCAAGACTTTGGTGGATAATCCACCTCTTTTTTCTTCCAAACATAGAAAGTTTGCAGTCCATTTCCATAACAGATATGCACAAATAGATTTAATATGCATACATATTGATATGTTCACTGTCCATTTGTGCCTTTTTCATTGCATATGAATGTATCAAATTCTGACTTTTACATTCAAAAAAAAATTTGTTTTAAATCTTTCTTCTCCTCTGTGCCTGAGTTACAGCATTGTGAGGTATTCTCATAGCTGCCATTCAGCTGACATATGTAGGTATGACCTGCTGACCACTGCCTGATGTGTCATTGATGTCCATGTCATGCCCATTGCAACAAGTCCTGGTTATCTCTGCTTGGGTTCCTTGAAATTAGCCACCTGTGAATAGTTCCAACATGCCTATATGTCTCTCTATTTCACCCTTTCCAAGGTTAGCAAAGTGTATCTCATAGTCAAAATTCAAAATCACTGATTTTCTTAACTAAACCAACTACTTCAACATACCACCTATCCTCCTTCCACATTATTGTAAAGAGTGATCATCACTCCTATTTCAGACAAGTTCCTTCACTTGTGCTTTGAAATCCAAGGAACTCTTCCTCTCCCTCCACATCCTGTCTTTATAGTATCCTTTAGCATATTTAATCTCTCTTTTCTATTATTGGTTCTTAAGATTGCCCGAGTTCACGTGCATACACATACACACACACACACACACTCACTCACTCACTCACTCAGACACACGTTTGTGTGTGTGTGAAAGGCAGTCTCCAAAAAAACCAGAATTACTTTTTTGGAGGGCAGCCCCTTGTAGTACAGGCTTCCCCCACTAGGTCAGTGTTCTAGGAACCCATCCGCATCAGTATACCAGCTAGAGCTGTTGTGAGAGGCTGCATTTGGCTTCAGTTAATGGTTTTTGTTTTGTTTTGTTTTGTTTTTAGATTCTTTCATGATGAGTGGTTTATTAGCACCTGCCCACACTACACTGAGTGTTCAGCATGACCCCTTGCTCCACCCTTCCTATCCATCGAATCTTGCCTTGAGTGACTTTTTTTTGTTTCTCCCATGAAGAAAGTCCTTAAAGGAATGTTTTGCCCATGTGGAAGAGTTGAAACAAAAAACAGCAGAAGCACAAAAAAATGCATCAAAATTGAGGAGTTCAAAAACTGTTTTGAGCTGTGAAAAAGTGTTACATCAAATGGAGAGTACTTTGAAGGTGACTGAAGTTTAAACATGTAAGAATAAATACACATTTTTCATAAATAAATTCCAAAGTTTTGGGGTTCCCTCCTCATATATACGTATATGTATGCATATTTCAATTACAACATGTGGAGAACGAGTCAATCACTTACTCTATTTCAGTATCACTTTAACTCTTTCTCCATGGAGGAGAGCATTTCTGGAAATAAATGTTTCTGCTTTCTTCCGTCATTTTCTCACTTGCCTCTCACTTTTTAATCCATTCTTTTTTGTTTCTAGCCTCATCTGTTCATCCAAGCAATTTTTGCAGTCCCCCTTCTGACACTGTCAGGACTTTCTACCTTACTTCTCAGCAGCATTTTAAACTGTGAACCATTTCTGTCTTCCAAATATTTTCATGACTTGGCTTCCGTGATGTGCCATTGGCCTGGTTTGATGCTTCCTAATGAATTTGTAGCTACTTCGTCTCTGCCTCCTTTTGACCGACTCAGCCTTTGAGCCTGGGCTGCTTCATTACAGCTTTTTTCAGAGCATGGCTCTTGGTCCTTAGTCCTCTGATCTTTCTGCACCCTCTCGAGGCAATTTTACTTGCATCCACGGCATCAGTGCCTATGTGCACATGACGTCAGAAGTTGAAGAGGAGTGCAACACCTCCTCTGAATTAAAGCCCCTAAATCTAAGCTAATTACATATCCCTATTAATGTTTCAAAGACACTTTACAAATATATCAAAATTGAATGTATAGCCTTTACCTCACAGCCCAATTCAATTTTTTTCTTCTTCTGTTTTTGTTTTTTCTCAACTAAAATCCCCCCGGCAAGGGCACATGCTGTGAGCCAATAGGATCCCTGAAGTCAAGGTTTTTATTTGTTCCTCTGGGTATTTTGGAAATAGTCTTAGTGCCTGACCTGTAGTAGATGAATATTGGAAATGGACTTTACTTGCTGGGGAGCTAGATAGGAGTGTCGGAATGTTTGCATACTTGCATGTATGATCTTATATTGATTTGGGTCAGAGACCATAGAAACTCTTGGTTCTGAGAAGAGATAGAAAAGGGCATTCCATTCTCCATTATTTAAAAAATGAAAGAGAGAAAAGAAAGAGAGAGAAAATCAGCTTCTCAGTTTGTTATTATTTCTTGGATGGAGTTCTTCATTTCTGTTATTTCTAAGAATACTTTCTTGAGTTTGCCCAGCTCTGTTGCAATTTCATTTAGTTTTAGCTCTTGCATTTCTCGATTTGTTACTGGGAGCATAATGGTAACCACAATTAGAAAGCAACAATAAAACCTGATATTGAGATGAGGTTTTTTAAATTATTATTATTTTTAGAGACAGAGTTTCACTCTGTCACCTAGGCTGGAGTGCAGTGGTAAGATGGCTCATCACACTCTCAATCGCCTGGGCTCAAGCAATCCTCCCACCTCAGTCTCCTGAGTAGCTGGGACAACAGCCATGTGCCTCAAGGCCTGGTTAACTTTTTTGTTGAGAAAATGACTCATTATGTTGCCCAGGCTGGCCTCAGCCTCATTGCCTCAAGTGATCCTCCTGCCTCAGTCTCCCAAAGTGCTGGGATTACTGGTGTGAGCCACCAAGCCCAGCTTGAGATGAATTTTTAATTTCGGTATTTTACTAATGACATAGGCTAAAGTACACTCGGAGGGTAGCTCCAGGTCTCTGTGTCCCCAGTGGGTGGGCAGCAAAGCCTCAGATGGGTCCTAGGGAAGTAAAAGGTGTTTTTATGCATGCATTCATGTAAAGGGGTAGGGGAATCGAAACCATGGGAGGAAGAAAGGATAAATAGGAGAAAGTCACCTGCTCTTGGTTTGCAAAAGACCCACAAAACCCACCATTGCCTCTGCGATGGAGACATTCTTTAGTCAGACTTGATGCAATAGTTCTGAAGCAGCAAGGGTAATCGTATTGATTTTGAAGGATTGTCTGGTTAATTTTTCACAAGGCGTAGATCCCTCAAAAATCAATAACTTTCTGCTATATCTTTATTCCTCTGAATAAACTGTGTCTGTCAGAGAAACTTGATTCTTAAGCTCAATTGGATTCATAAAACATTCACAGACACATAGCACAAAAGAAATGTAAGCTTTCCCTGGGAGTGGTAAGTGTTTAACCCCAGCATAGGACAAAGACTTCTTCCTTTCTGATATGTTCTTGTCCTTGACAGGCATTGGTAGGGACTGTGATTTCTCTGATGAAAATGCTTCTTTTAAGCATTGCTTCCTTCTCCAAAGGAAAGAAGTGTCAGTAGAATATATGCAGTGCATGTCTAGAAAGCAGATCCTAAGAAAATATCTCTTAAAAAATCTGGGATTATTGGGGTGGCTCTAAGAAATGTATTCATTTTATTGTATTTTTATTCACCAAAATCAGTACACTGTAATAAATCCTTTTGGAAAAAATAAAAATGTTTTGAGATCAGAATTAAAATGCTAACGAAAAACAGAACTTAAAGAAGTCACTGAGTGATTCCTGCTCTCTCATTTTACAGAAGAAGTGATGCTCAGAGAGGTTAAGTGTTCTTTCTAAGGTCACACTGTACATGTTCCATTCATTAAATTGGAAATACCACTCTGAAAAGAAATAAATGAGTACTCATTTATCAAGGACAGTGTATGTATAAGATTAAAAACTGTGATAATATCTGGATTGAAATAAGAACTTAAATAATAAAAATAGGAAAAAGAAGATAAAAGGAAAATTCTATGCAAGCATTTCAATACCAGGAAAACTCCTACATTTAAATTACATTTTTCTATAAAGCCAGTTATACCATTTAACAGTTACTGCTACTTAGATTATTCTTAGGTCATGGCTTTGAACGCTGGTATACAAAAATACAACACTGTTTTATTATTATTATTATCACTAATATTACTATTTGTAGAGATGGGATCTCACTATGTTGCCCAGGCTGGTCTCAGACTCCTGGCCTCAGGTGATTTTCCTACTTTGGCCCCCTGGAGCACTGGAATTACAGGCATGAGCTACCATGCCCAGCCATAACACAGCCTTGATTTCATAAAATTAAACATGCATAGACAATTTGTTGGCAAGGCGAATATCATTTTAAAGGGATACAGAAAGAGAATTCAAAGTTCCCAAGCTAATCAGTGATTAATTAAACTACATTTTTCCTGGGCTTCCATAGCCCCTCCTAAGCTTTTTGTTCTTATCTCAGTCCTGTGTGTTTGTGTGTTTGTGTGTGTGTGTGTGTGTGTGTGTGTGTGTGTGTGTGTGTATGTGTGTGTACACATGTGGGCTTGTGAACACATCTGCATGCATGTTTAGAAGTGTCTCAAAGAAGAATAGAAACATCCAATGATATATAAGATTTTGCTTAAAATAAGATACTCCTAGTTTCCTTTACTTCGTTGATATTTTGAGAATTTAAAAAATTGGAAAAGTTATTGAAACCCAATTATGTTTCATGCTAGTTTCCAACTGGGACCATCTGCCTCGTTGAACAAAGGTGGCTTTCACTTAATAGTCTGAAATATGACCAAGAACGAACTCCGTGGACTGTTATTCCTTGATGATGGTGCCCAGCATTCTTTACTGTGTTTTTTAGGGGCATTTTAGGAATAGGAAGTAAATCGTTAGCATTTCTTTTTTTTTTTTGAGTTGGAGTCTCACTCGGTCCCCCAGACTGGAGTGCAGCGGCCGCTCCCGGCCACCGCAGCCTCGACCTGCTGGGCTCCGGCGATCCTTCCGCCTAGCCTTCCAAGGAGCTGGAATTACAGGCACGCGCTACCACGCCCGGCTGATTTTGTGATTTACTGTAGAGATGAGGTCTCGCTGCCCAGGCGGGTCTCGAACCCGCGGGCTCAGGCAATCCACTCACCTCAGTCTCCCAAAGGCGCGGGATTACAGGCTGAGCCATCGAGCCCGGCACCGTTAGCATTTCAATCCCAGTTGTTCCAGCACTACAAGGTTAACACTGAAGCCAAGCTCTGCCTGACTCTACTGTTTAGCTATGCCAGCTCTAAAAAATTATCTCCTTCTAATTCTAACAGAAGTTGTCTTTTAATGTAGATAAGGTTCAGGTTTTATTCTTGATTCAATCCAGGCAAAAGATCTAATTTATTTAAAGCACATTCGAAACAGAGCTTCCTGATGTCCTTGTTATATTCTGTGTATATTAAAATAATGGGACTGATGTGCTTTCTGATGAGGACTTGATTTTAGTGGCAAGCTGTCATTGTAATGGGTCCCTTATGCTGACAGGACTGAGTTTGATGAAAGGTGTTCTTCAAGCAGGGAGGCTTACCTGGTTATCCGCAGTGTTTATGTTGCTAGTAAAGCTGTTGTCTTTAACTACTAATTGAGACCCATTCATTCAGTTTATTGACTACAAAAATGCTCAGAAGAATCCTAAATCTGGGATTTAAAAAAAAAGATACATCAAAGATAACTCAATTCACAAATGGAATAGGAGCTACTGACATATTACTGAAAAGGTAATTTAAACACACAGACACACACAGGGACACCAAAATAGAATGTAGTTGCAAGAAGTGTGTTTGCGTATTAACCTCCATTTCTTATTTTTTTAAGACCTGGCAAAATTATTAGCCATGCATTATTTAAGGAAAAATGAAATCGTTATTTTAGCTCTCTTTTTCTTTGTGACTTCTTTGATATATTCCATGTTGTCAATGTCCCAAGTGAACATATAATTGGAAGATCAGTAACATTTCTTGTGTATTTAACATTTATAAGATTAAAGATCTCTTCATCTTTCAATCTCCAGCTGATCCAAGTGAAAAACAAAATCATTTCAGAGACTTCGCTACTATTTCACTGAAAGTTCCAGTTACTTATCTTGTTAATTATACATATTGAAAGCCTTCATTTTTCTACCTGGCATCTGAAGACATTTGCTTTTAATGACTGACCCTAAATGTAACTCTATCTTGATTGAAACTGCCACATTCTGTCATGGATCTCAGTTTCTCTCTTACTTGAACATTTTATGACATGTCACTTGTACACATGAAGAGGTTTTATTCTGTGCTCTAGATGTTGGTGGGAAGGAGGGGTTTCCAGACTGGGTCTGTTCTCCAAGGGGTATCCCATCTGTATGCAAGCTCTTGGCCCCTGAAGCATGCTTTCTATAGCTGAAGTATTGTTGCTTAATCAATTCATGGTCATCGCCTTTTAGGCTGCTCCTGATCTAGAGACCATTTTCTGTTTCTTGGAAGTGCTGTATGTTATTAGTTAGGACATTTGAGTCTACCTTGAATGTAACTGCCTTAATATCACACTGGTTTACTCTTGCTCATGTCTCTGTTGACTGTACATCAAATCATCTTCCTCCATCCTGAAACTATACCATTTGGAACATGCAGCAAAGTAATGCAGGAAACACAGTCTTCACTGTCTTGACTGTTTTGATCTGGAGAAACACATGCCAATTTGGCTCGTGTTTCACTAGTCATCGATAATCACAAGACCATAACCTTCAAAAGAGACTGCAGAAGGCGAGTACTAACGTTTTTGCCATGTACCCTTCATGTCTGGTTTTTAGCTATAACCTAAGTAAAAGAGTGTAGTGGTTTCCATTCTCCATGGAGGATTCTTCCAGTCCCAACAATATCTGAACTTGTATCCAGCTGAAATTCTGGTTGAGCTTCAGAAGACACAGTTTAGAACAAGTTTATTCAGATATTTAACATCTGGTACTAAAATATAAAACTGCCAGTTGACCACTTGTGTAGCATTTAATTGCCTTAAAAACACTAGGGATTGAGTGTTAAATTAGTTTACACAGGTAAGAACCCTTGTAGCAGAGCAGGGACTTTAGTTCAAACTTGACTTTGCTAATTTGATTGTGTCACTGTGGTTTAGTACCTTCATCTGAAAAAATGAAGTTTCCACTAAAGCACTTATTGTAACCTACTTTGTGAGGAGTAAACGAAATCAAAGGCTTGAGAAAAACTTTGGAAAATGTAAAATGTTACATATATATAAATTATTGTATTTTGATGAAACTATGTACATTCTGTAATTCAAAATCTCACTATTGTTCACAGTCTTTTGAAAGAAGTAAAAAGAATGCTATCTGCTGGAACTATAGTTTAGATGTCAAATACTTTTTAGCTAAAATTCTGTACATGTTCATGGAAAGAGGAGAAAACAATTAGTTTTGAATTTCATATTATATTATGAAAGTACTAAAATAAGCATAATCATTTATAATCAAACTTCTAATTTTGAAAACTAACTAGTTAACAATGATTTTTGTACTGCTGCAAACATATTTTTCTATATAATCATGTTGTTGAGAAAATACACTATTTTTTAAAGATTATGTTGAAGAAAAAATATTTTTAAATATATGGCTTATTAGAATAATTTATCTTCTTGCAAGAGAATGTATATGTTTATCTTCTTATAATGGGTTCTTTTCCACTGTGATGTAACTCCTTCCCCCCTTCCCCCTATTTTTTCTTTTTTTTAAATACCTATTCGAGGAAGGTAGAGGTTTTCTTATAAGGATCCTAATTCCTCAAAAAAATTATCAATGCATTTAGGATACCTAAGCTGTTACTGAGTTTGCTTTTTTTTTTTTTTTTTTGATTGTTCCTTTTCTTTTTTTTTTTCTGTCACTTCTGAAAACTCAAGAAGTCTAAAAAAAATCAATCTTCACTACAACTTAATTCCTTGTAAACATACAAAATTCTCTGTCAGTATTTAAAAGAGTATCTGGGTAGTGATTTCTCAGACAGAAAATAATCTTGCTTTGGTGATTTTGGAGTAGAGAAAATTCGGGACTGTTTGCCTTCCGAATGTGGCAAATCATTTGTTCATAAAATTATAAAGCTTCTACTCTGAGGTTGTTTTCTGCTAATGATAGTTGGCTCACATATGGCTACATATTAGATATATAAAAACTCTTCTTTGAGCATTTTTTTTACAGTTTAGGTTATTTTTAATGTACTTCAGTGGAATCATGGATGATTTGTGTAGATCCCTATTAATCTTTGACATCTATATCCAAGTCATCTCTCTTCCACAATATGACTTTGAGTTGCTGAGCAGTGTAAAACAATGAGGACCCTAAGACAATAGTGTAATTATCTTCAGTAACCAAGTACCACCCATGTTTTCCATGGGAGAAAAAGGAAACAATAGATTTATTTTTTCCCCAGTCTCAAATTCACTCCACTGGAGGGTCACCTTGCACTGGGTGTTTTGCTTTGTTTGAATTTTCCAGGTGTTTTTTTAATTTATTTTTTTGTTATTCCATTGCTTCATAGCTCCTGTTTTAAAGGATTATCAGGGGAGATAAGCTATTAGGAGCTGAATGAGATCTTCAAAGTAAAGCGCCACGTTTTTGTTGATCATGGTGGTGGTGGTCTTTGCCTCTGCAGAAACACTTCAAGCATTGAGAGGAAAGAACTCAATGCTCAGATTTCTTAAGTTTTTATCCATATTTGTTTTGGCAATCAATGATTTTGCCATTTAAGCTTTAACATAGACTTTCCAGATATATTTGTTGGAAGAAAATGATCTTATCAACCACTCCCTAGAATGTCCACAGTTCTTTTCTCAGTCATGGTAATGAACTGTTAATGAATATAATTTACTCATGAAAAGATTAGTGGATATGGTATATTTTGAAATAGCCACAACATTTTTGCTATATAACCTGTTGAGAGTATGGTCTATTTACTGTTGACTTCAATCTAAGAAGAACAGGTGACTCACAAATAGTGTACAATGGGAGTGATAGTCAGCTAGTTTCTCAGCTGAGGATGAAGAAACTGGTTGTTTCTACTTCCTTTCTCTTGAGCCATTCACTCTTGGACTCTTGAAGCAGGATTTTAAAAATTCTCCTACCCTGCTGGAGAGGACATGTAGAACAGATCTGAAATTATATGAGAAGGGAGAGGGACACAGTTAAATACAGCCTTCCAGTCATTGCTAATCAAGAGGCATCAGAAATGTGGGTAAAACTGTTTTGGACCTTCCAGAACAATAAAAATCCCAATACAATACTTGGCTTAATACATGAAGAAGAATAATTGCCAAGCTGATCCTAGCACACAATCCTGATCCACATAATCATAAGATATAGTAAAATCGCTGTTCTTTAAAAATCACTATTTGGGGATAATTTCTTACATGACAAAAGATAATCTAAAAGCATGAAAATTTGGTATCATGTCTTTATTTTCTTGGAATCCTAATGCTCAGCATAGAGAATATATTGTATATTTTGAACTTATTGAATGAATATATAACACAGTTTAAAGGAAGAGATGGATTCTTGAATAATGGAAAGATGCATAAAAATATGAGTTGGTGCCGGGCTCGGTGGCTCAGCCTGTAATCCCGCGCCTTTGGGAGGCTGAGGTGAGTGGATTGCCTGAGCTCACGGGTTCGAGACCCGCCTGGGTAGCGAGACCTCATCTCTACAATAAATCAAAAAATCAGCCAGGCGTGGTAGCGCATGCCTGTAGTTCGGGCTACTCGGAAGGCTGAGGCGGAAGGATCGCTGGAGCCCAGCAGGCGAGGCTGCGGTGGCCGGGAGCAGCCACTGCACTCCAGTCTGGGTGACGGAGTGAGACTACAACTCAAATAAAAAAATATGAGTTGGGCTCATTTATTGAATCACTGGATGAAAGTTGCGGTCACACATTCTAGTGCAATTTTTTGAACAATAAGAGATTAGAGATAAAGAAATATTCTTCATCTTATGTGAAGGTAAGTTCTAAGTCTTACACACAAAGGGCATCATCAAAAATCAGTAGTAAAAATATGCAAATGCTTGCAATAAAATAATGCAATTAGTTTAAGCACTACAAAAGGAATTAACTTAAATGTATATTCTATGTAAAAATATATTTGTTTAAGCAAGTTAATCACATTTTGTGCTAAGAAATGTACAAAGACAAGAAACATCTCTCCCATCCCATACCACTCTACAACAGGGCCACCATGTATAATTGCTTCCTATGTAAACTGTAAAGCCCTGAGTGGTGCCATTCACATGATATAAACTGTGACTTGAATGACACCTCCAAGATTTATGCAGTGCACAACCTGTACAACTATGCACTGTCTTCCTGCTCCCCAGAACAGTCTCATTGGATGTGATGAAAACAACTCTTCAACCAACTACATTTGGCTCTTCTTTCTCTTCTCAGAAATACCTCTCAGTCACCTACCCCTTGTGAATACTACTTTTTTACAAAAGATGGTTTTGTTAGTTATACAGGTCAGTTATTTCACTGAACTGAAGAGCACATAGAAAAGTAAAGGTACGAGTAAACCTGGATAACAGGATTCACCACTTCCTGGTGTGTTAATGAAAGAGCCACAGAAGCAAAGTACAATCAGATGTTGTCTTTACTCCTGCCTTAAAGAACTCTGTCAGCATAATACCACTGTAAGTGTCTTGGTCACTTTCGGTCACCTCACTCAGGCTCTCATTTGAACTCATTGTTTTGTTTTCTTCTCTTTGTCACAGTGCACATTCTTCTGGTTTTCTTCCTTTACTGGCTGCTCTCTCAGGCTGCTATGCAGTTTTCCTTCAATGGCCCCTCATTTGAATAAGACTGGATCCAGTCCTTGTACTCCCCTCAATCTAATGACTTCAAATTCCACCTGGAGAGCCTAAATTTACCTCCATTCTGTATCCCTTTTTGGAAGCTAAGACTCATAAAAAAAATTACTTGCTTGACCTCTCCACTTAAATGTCCTGTAAATATCTTAACCTCGCCACGTTAAACCCAAATATCTGAAATCCCCATCTTCCCAAACACTTTCTCTTGCATGTAATAGAATTATATGTCTCCATTGTTCAGAACAACTTGACTTGTAGCCATCCTTGACTCCTCACTTTTTTTTCACACCTCCCATTCAGTCTGTAACAAATTCTGTCTTCACTAGGCACATCCAGATTCTTACTCTTTCTCATTACCTCCCCTACAATCATCATCGTACTGGCAATCATCATCTCTGGGCTACATGATTGCTTTCATCCCTAACTGGTTTTCTGACATCCACACTAGAGTCTAATCCTTAACACAATAACCAGTGTGAATTTACACCCAATTATGGATCTCTTCTGTTCAGAGCCCTTTCATGGTCACCTGTTTTCTTTATTTCTTACCTTTTCTCATTTCTAGTAATATTCCCCTATCTTGTTCTATTCTAGACACAGTGGTGTTTTGCTGTTTTAAGAATATCCCAAATATATTGTTGATTTGTTTTTGTTTGTTTGTTTGTTTGCTTGCTTGTTTTGAGTTGTGGTTTCACTCTATCACCCAGACTGGAGCGTAGTGGCACAATCAAGGCTCATCATAGCTTCCACCTCTTGGGGTCAGACGATCCTCCTGCCTCAGTCTCTTGAGTAGCTGGGACGACAGGTACATGCCACCACGTCCAGCTATTTTTTTGATGTTTGTAGAAATGAGCTCTTGTTATGTTGCCCAGGCTGTTCTCGAAGACCTGGGCTTAAGCAATCCTCTTGCTTCGGCTCCCAACGTGCTGGAATAATAGGTGGAAGCCACCTTACCTGACTGATGTGATGCTATTTTAGGGCATTTGAACACACTATTTTCTGCTTTGTCATTTTCACAGGATCTGCATGAATCTCACCTCAACCCTTTCAAGTCATTACTCAAAGTCATCTCACTGACACTCCATTTATCATCCAACCATCACCTCATATCTGCTTTTTTACAGTTTCTTACCCATATTTTATTTATGCAATAATACTTTTCACCTTCTAATAAACACTAACTCTCATATCTTACTTATTTGTTTTGCTTGCTGTTTACTTTCTCCCTCTAGAACATAAGCTGTGTAAGAGTGAGAGGTTTTGTCTGTTACTAGGTCTCTCTAGTTCTTAAAACAGTATTTGGCATGTAGTATGCCTTCGGGACATATTAAACTAGTTAATGAATATGCAGAGTGCAGGACTTCTGGGATGTCAGAAAAGGTAATCAAATAAAATAAAGTTCAAGTAGCTCAAGATTCCAAGGAATTGGTTCTGGAATCAAAATTAGGTATCAAACACTGTGAAAGTGACTGCATTCCAATAAAATTGATGCAGGAAAAAACATTTGAGTTTTTTTCAATTATTTCTGTAAGATATGATGTAGTCCCTTGAGAACATTAGTAATTTCTTTAGCTGAGCATAGATTATTTTAAATGCCTACCTCGCGATGTTTAATACTAAGGAATTAGCAGTAACTCCTATATCATATAGAGTTCTACTGAGAGATGACACTCTACTAAGTCTGAATCATGATCTCACATCAGGAACCATTTGAGATTTGTTCATACCTGTTAATCCATTACTTATTAGACACCTATGTGAGCCTAGTTTTAATGAGGTATTAGATATTCTACATGAACGCAAATACACGTACATATGTGATCCTATAGAAGACACGTGTATACGTCACGAAAACAAAACAGAATTGCTGCCACATTTGAGACATACTATGGGACACAAGGGAGGGAGCTGTTGGAGAAGGCAGGAGGGATTCAGGTTGGAGATGGCATGTGTGTCGAATCTTGGAAGCTGAATGGGAGTTCTCCAGATGGAGACAAGCAGGAGCTCATTAGGAGAAAAGGAAGCATCATACAGATTGATATGGGGGAGTCTCAGTGCATGATCTGTTTGGGAAGAGGGAACAATTTTTCTTTGCAGAGTCTGGAAGTTAAGTGGGTGGAACAAAGAAATGAGCTGGCACATGTGGATTTAGGGCAGTGGGGATTACATGCCCTTTTCCACACCCATTCCTTTATGTGAGTACTTGAGTCTCTAATGTTTACCAGGTACTGGTGCTGTCCTAGATGTCATCCAAGTTGCTGGGTGAGCAATGATGAAAACAAGATGTAACCCTACCTACCAAACCGTGTGGTCTGATGGAGAAAAAACAAGTGAAAATGATTATAATCCAGTGCACTTCACAAGGACATACAAGGACATTCCAGGAACAACAATGACAATAGAACTTAATAACAGATATTATAATAGCAGTCTTTCAAATTAGGTGTATGTGGTATGTGTGTGTGTGGAGGGGTATGTCTGTGATGCATGTGTGTGTGGAATATATGATGTGTATATGTTGTGTGTAGAATGTGTGCATGCATGTGCAGTGTGTAAATGTATGTGTATGTAGTGTGTGCATATATGTGTGTGGTATGTCTGTTACGTGTATGTGTGGTATATGTGATGTGGATTTGTGTGTGGTAAGTGCATAGTATGTGCAAATATGTGTGGTATGTATGTGTATGTGTGTTGTGTGTGTAGCATGTGCGATTTGTGTGTGGTGCATGTGATGTGTATGTTTGTGGTATGCATGTAGTATATGTGCATACAGGTGTGGTGTGTATATGCATGCCTGTGTATAGTATGTGTATATGTGTGCTGTATGTGGTGTATGTGATGTGTAGATGCCTGTGGTGTGTGCGTAGGATGTGCATATATGTGCAGTGTATGTATGTGTGTAGTGTGTGTATATATGTATAGTGTGTGTGTCGTGTGTGCTTGGTGTCTGTGTGTAGTATGTGTGTGTTGTATGTACTGTGTGTATTTGTATAGTGTGCTCATGTGTTTATATGGTGGGTGTGGTGTGTGTGCATAGTGTGTGTGAATATATGGTATGAGTGTATGTGTGTTGTGTGTGTATATGGTTTATGTGTATGTGTGGGTATGTGGCATGTATATATGGTATGCATACATATGTATAGTGTGCATGTGTATGATATATATATGTGTGTGTATGTGTGTGTATGGTATGTATATGTTTGTGATGTGTGTGCAGAGTGTATGTGTGTGGTATGTGTGTGTTTATGGTATTCATGTGTGTGTATTTATGTGGTGGGCATGTGAGTGTGTGTGAAGGACACAGGGAGTGGGACAGTCTCTGCATGTCAACAGGTGAAAGCTGTAGGAATGTGAGTTTGAGGAACTTCTCTTGGACCATCTTAGATGGCAAAGAATGGGTGAGCATCTGGTAAAATCAAGACAGTAAAACCCTTGGAGTGCCATCCTGAACACATAAAGAGCTGTGCCTTCAGAAACATGGAAATGTTTTAGGCAAGGGAATGGCAAGGTTAAAATGCACCAGCTAGGGAGTGCTACTGCTTGTAAAAGAAAAACAGACTTGGACAAAGTAGTTAACAAAGTAGTAGTTTAGTACTAATTCCTTAGTACTAAACATCGCAACGTAGGCATTTAAAATAATCTATGCTCACCTGGAGAAATTACTAATGTTCTCAAGGGACTACATCATATCTTACAGAAATAATTGAAAAAAATTCAAATTTTTTTCTGCATCAATTTTATTGGAATGCAGTCACTTTCACAGTGTTTGATATCTAATTTTGTGTCCAAGGTGACAGGAAATTCAAGTAAAATAAGGACGGAAATGTTTCTGTTGGGTCTATAATAAAAACTATAGACAGATTATGAAAGATTGTCACCAGTTCCCTGTAGGAAATAGTGAATGATGAAGGTTGTATGCAGGGACCAGGCCATTCATGATAGCATATTTTAGAAAGATATATCCAGAAGGGTGAACTGAGGAGATCTCACTCAGTGAGGTGAGACTTGACAAGTCTTATCAAGGACTTGAGTGACATGCTCAGTAGTTGGAAGCAAAGATTCACTTTGCTGTTAAACATAGATTTTTAAAAATATTTTAACCCAACCTTTATTTTTATTTATTTATTTTTAATTTATTTTTTATTATGAAGTTGTGGGGTACAGTTAAGGGTTAGGTATACAATTGCGTTTCATTCAGGCACCCTGTTGATATGGGG
>NW_007251778.1:34508-106537 GCF_000164805.1 Carlito syrichta
GACAAAGCCTCCACCTACCACTGGGGAGAGGAGAACCTATTCAGTAAATGGTGCTGGGAAAACTGGCTGATCATATGCAGAAGATTGAAACAGGACCCCAGGCTAATTCCAAATGGATCAGAGACCTAAATGTAAAACCTCAAACCATAAGAACCTTAGAAAATGAAGGAAATGCCCTCATGGAAATCAGAACTGGCATCCAATTCCTGAACAAAACCCAAAACCCACAGCTCATAAGAGAGAAAATAGACAAGTGGGACCTTATTAAACTGACAAGCTTCTGCAAAGCCAAAGAAACCATCAAGAGAGCAGGGAGACAGCCTACAGACTGGGATAAAGTATTTGCCAACTCCAGGTCCGACAAAGGGTTAAACATAGATTAACAGAATTTCTATGACTTAGAGCCTAAAATGGAAGATGTCCCCACACATCTGTTTAAATTACTAATAACGTTAAGAGTATCCCAAACCTAACTCAGTTCCTGTGTTAAAATCATTTGATATTTGAATCAAATACAGAAAAAGACAAAGACAATTTAAAGAATAATAAAAGGTATGTACAATTCAGAAAAGAAGTGTTACATTGAAATCTCAGTCATAAAACTGGAAGAAACAAAAATGATTGGGAAATCAATGTGGGTCCTGAAAAAATCAAAAAGTGTTTCCTTGAGTGGTTTTACAGCATTTCGTCTAAAATGAACATGAGAAAGAAATGAAGCCTGAGTCATGCATCTGGCACCTTACAGTGGCATTCAGCAGATACATCACCCTCCAAGGTCGGTAACACTGGGGACAAGATATACATGAGGAGGGATTTGCAAACTTGTCAGTCATGAAGCTGACTATTGAAATAGCTGCAAGCATGGACTGGAAGTGACACTGCCAGCACCTTTGCAAGCATAAGATGCAAGATAAGAGAGAACCAAGTCTCTCAGTGACACTCTGCCAGCTCAGGGATCAGTCTCAGCCACCAGCAAGGCTGTGCCTGACAGCTGTGCTCTGGGGCTAAACTAGCATTAGAAAGTCAGAGTGTTTTAAAGAAAGCAATCTTAAAATTGGGTGAATGGGTCAGGAAGATAGCTACTAAAGCACAGAAATAAATAGCCCTCAACTTGTTCACCACAACACAGTACAAACAATTGCATTCATATTTTATTTATGAAGAAGACATCAACCATTAACCCCTTAGATTTTCTTTGAATGGTTTCAACATAGAAGGAGCTGAAAGGGAGATGAAACCAACAACCTGAGTACAGCTCACATGCTCTGTGCTAGGCTCACAGCTAGACATGTGGGGGCAGGAACCTGACAGAACAGTGCTTGATCCAAATATCTAGTGCTTAGTAGCTACACACCTTGAGCACGTCAATAACTTTAATGTCTCAATGATCTTACCTTTGAGATGGAGGAATATGCCTAACTTAAAAATGAGTTGTGAAATGTATACAAAGTGCTTGAGAGTGAGGGATGGAGGGTATGACCAAACAATATTAAGTCAAGAGAAAAACTTAGACAGTGAAATGATAGCATGGAAGAAAGGAAGGAGGGAAGGAAGGAGAGAGAGAGGAAGGCAAGGGAAGAGGAAGCGACAGGAGGGAGGGAGGAAGGAAGGAAGGAAGGAAGGAAGGAAGGAAGGAAGGGAGGAAGGAAGGAGAAGCAGGAGATGAACTTGAAGACCTGATTTATGTTTCATGAGCATTTTTATTCTGCTCATCACTCAAAATTTCAGCACAATTTCAAAAATCATGAAACAGTGATTGCTAGTTAATTTATTGTGTGACTGGGAAATGATCTGAGTCGTTCATGACAGGCAGATCCAGGACACAACAAAACAGTACATATAGACTCAGTGGATGGGGGCAGATTAGACCCTGACACTGTGAATTGGTTGGAATAATCTGAAATCAGAAGAGACTCCAGACTTTTCTAGGCTGTGGGAATTGGGAGATCCAAATAGACCAAAGAATTGACAGCATGGGGAAGCTGCTAGCTGATATAAAACTTATATGTTTTCCTAAAAAATGGGGGGAGGGGAATGGCTGACATGCATGAAACATACCAAGGAGCACAGAGACAACCAGATCCTGGATCACCAGTCTTGACTCCTCTCTTCTCGCTCTTAGGTTGTAACTTGATCTCTCTCTCTGCCCCTTCCCTGGTCTAGGCTACCATCTTCCTTGACCTTGGAGTTTACCTGACCCATTCTCCTGCCTCTTTTCTTCACTGCCTACAATGAGATTCCATTTCTCACTTCCTACAATGAGAAAATGTGGTCTTAAAAAACACCTGGAAGTCCAAACCTCACCTGCATGCAGTCTGCTTATGTTATAAATCTTCACTTGTACCCCACAATTCTATAAGAAATAAATAAATTACAAAAAAGAGAACTTGATAGTTTCAGATTTGTACTTTGAAAAAAAAAATAGACTGTACCCTGACTTTTAAATATTCCCCTGCTATAGACTTGGTTCATCATCTGAAGATCATCAACCTTACTCTACCCCCTCATTCACTAACCTACTGACATGGCCTTCCTAGAGCATACTTAGCTCTTTCCTGTATCAATCTTTGCACATGCTATTCTCTTTTCTGAGACATATTTATTCTTCTATTCTTCTCATGACTTTTCCATCTTTTAGGCCCCAGATATAAGTTCCTCTTTTGAGAGGCCACTTTATCTATTTATTAATAAACCAGCAGTCAGTGATGTGTCCCTATCATTTCTTACCTCGGCACTTGTTTACTTTCTTCATAATATGAGGAGGGAATCCCCAAAATCAGGAATTTATTTATAAAAATTATGTATTTATTATTCCATGTTGAGACTTCAATCACCTTCAAAGTACTCTCCACTTGATGTAATACACCTATTAAGGCTTTTTTCCACTGCTCAAAATAGTTTTTGTACTCTTCGATTTTGGTATCTTCTAGTGTTTCTGCCATTTTTTGTTTCACATCTTCACATTGGCAAAACATTTACCTACGAGAACTTTTTTTAATCCGGGGGATAAAGAAACAAACAAACAAAAAGTCACTGGGACAAGATTGGGTGACAAGGGAGGGTGGGGCATGAGGATCATTGCCATTTTTGGTCAAAAACTGCTGACCACTCAGCAAAATGTGGACAAGTGTTTTCATAAATCACCTATCATAAAATGGGCAACACCATTGGAAGAATCTAAAAAATAAATAAATAAAAATAACTAAAGCCAAATGCAGCCTCACAACAACCCTGATACCAATGAGTTTCTAAAACATTTACCTAGCAGGGGAAGTCTGTACTACAAGAGACCCACCCTCCAAAAAATAATTCCAATTTTTGGAGGGGTCCTCCCTTGTACTTTCTACTCTTTATAACTCTTTTGTTTATTTTCCTTTAAGCTGTTTTTTGTTGTTTTTCTTTTCTTTATGGTGTGAAGAGTCATACTTTTTTGGACATGAGTTGATATGTGTGTCTTCACATACGGACATAAGGTTTGTAAGGGCAAAAACAAACACTGGCTGTATTGTTAAAAGTTAAATTCCCAGTGCCTAGAGAAGTATCTGGCACAGAGTAGGTGATCAACAAACTTTAGTTGTATGACCGACTGACTGAATACATGAAAGTATTACATTTTAATGGAATAAGTTATCTACAGCATCTCACAGAGATATTAATGTAGAAGTATGGGCAGTCAGTATTCTCTTCTCTGCAACCCACCATTCTTTGATCTATAGGGATGTGCCTACATTCTTAGAAACTGAGCAATACAGGGCTATAAGGGCAACTGCCCATCATTGGAAGGTGCCATTGTGTATGGATGGCCATAACCAGAAGATAAGGGCCATGGCAGAGAAGCACCTAGCCACAAGGGCAGGATCATGCAGGAAAGAGAAGGCTGGTAATTGTAGAACAAGTTTACAAGAGAAGAGCAGTCAAACCATCTTTATTTTTTTTTTTTGAGTTGGAGTCTCACTGAGTCACCCAGACTGGAGTGCAGTGGCCGCTCCCGGCCATCGCAGCCTTGCTTGCTAGACTCTGGCAATCCTTCTGCCTCAGCCTTCCGAGTAGCCGGAATTACAGGCATGCGCTACCACGCCTGGCTGATTTTTTGATTTAGAGATGAGGTCTCGCTGCCCAGGCGGGTCTCGAACCCGTGGGCTCAGGTAATCCACTCACCTCAGCCTCCCAAAGGCGCGGGAGTACAGGCTGAGCCACCGAGCCCGGCTTCAAACCATCTTAGTCCTATGCCCGAGGGAGGGTTCAACCTATGGGACAGAATAGAGCTATAATCTAGAATTGCAGACCTGAGGCGATTATATCAAGTTAGAGTTCAGACTTCAGAGGAAATGCATCCATGGGGAGGAAAAAACACATAAAAGAAAAATGTGGGATTGTGAGAATGGAGTTGTCAGACAACGGGCAAAAAAGTAGCCCTGCCAATTGGCCAGGGAGTAGGTAGTGTCTTAAGGAAGCCCTGGAATCCTGAGCTGATGAAGTTAATAGGACAGAGCCATGGCTAGGTAGACGGGCCATGGGCTTCTAGTGAACTTCTGCTAAAGGCAGGCAACTAAGGAATCATTCTTGAACATGAAGACTTTCAGTAATGTGGAAGGCAACTAGGTTTCTTTCCAAATTTTATTGTTCAACAGAATGAAATCCCATTATATTCTGCCATTGACTCCCAGGAATTGCCTAGAAGACTGAAATCACTGGCAGTTCCTGGGAAGATTTGAACTAGGGCAAAGAGCTGTTATGAGCACCAGTATTAAGTGTTTTAGATTTAAATCACTTAATGTTTTCTGGTTTTTGAGTCAGGGTTGCAGTCTTTCACACAGGTGGGAGTACAATAGCACAATAATGACTTACCGCAGCCTCAACCTCCTAGGCTCAGGCGATTCTCCTGCCTCAGTCTCTCAAGTAGCTGGGACTACAAGCGCATGCCACCCTCTAGCTAACATTTTTTTTTAAAGGAGATGAGTTCATGCTATGTTGCCCAAGCTGGTCTTGAACACCTGGCTCAAGCAATCCTCCTGCCTTGGCCTCCCAAAGTGCTGGGTTTATAGGTGTGAACCACTGCACCCAATCATTTGATGTATTTTTAAATGTTTGTCCTCTAATGAATACAAATGTCAATCAAATAAAATTAAATGAACAAATATCAAATCTGTTAAAATGTGCATAGACTACTCCTTTTTAAAAATTAAGACATAACTAGGGATCCTGGGTGTTGGAACTTTGTTAGATATACAGTTGGCAAATATTTTTTCCCATAACATGGGCTTTCTCCCCACTCCCTTGATGGTTTCTTTCACTTTGTAAAAGCTTTTCAGTTTGATGAGGTCCAACTTGTCTATCTTATCTCTGATGGGATAGGCTTTTGGAATTCTGATCAGGAATTGGTTGCCTATTCTAATGTCTGTAAGGGTGTCTCCTGCGTTTGCTGATTCTTGACATTTGAGGTTTTACATTTAGTTCTTTGATCCATTTAGAGCTGATTTTTGTGCATGGTAATAGGTAGAGGTCCTGTTTCATTCTTCTTCATGTGGTTATCTAGTTTTTCCAGGACCATTAGCTGAATAGGGTCTCTTCTCCTCAGTGGTTGTTGGCGGAGGTTTTGTCAGAGATGAGTTGGTTGAGAAATCTGGGTTTTGCTTCCAGAATCTCTATTCTGTATCATTGGTCTATATGCCCATTCTTGTACCAATACCAGGTTGTTTTCATTACTGTAGCCTTATGGTAAAGTTTAAAGTCTAGACATGAGCCGAAAGGTAAAAACAAACAGTCCTATTAAACAGTGGGCAAAAGAAATGAATAGACACATCTTGAAAGAAGACATACAGTCAACATGAAAAAAAGCTCAGTCTCACAAATTATCAGAAAAATACAAATCAAAACCACACTGTGATACCAGTGTGAATGGTCATCATTAATAAATTAAAAAAACATGGGCAACCCCTTCAAGTCCCCTCCCAGTGTAGGAGCTTTACTGTCCTCTCAATAAATCATGTTTTAAATTGAATGCCTTTAAAGCACTTATTATTATGTTACTCAAAAGTAAATAATATATTCACTTTTATACGAGAAGATATACTAGAGACTTTACATATCATATTTGAAAATTTCTTAAAGATTAACTTAATCTTATTGTATTATTTGTTTATGTGTAAATCTTATTTCAAAATAATTGCAATGCTTCTAATTGTGCTTTTGAAGAATGAAGGTAAGCTTTTAAATATAATGAGCATATTTAAATGACCAATGTGCATTTCTGTTTAGAAACAGTCAAATACTGATCCAATTAGAATGACTTATTCTGAAAGTAACAGAAAGTATAAGATGAAATTCAACATACCGTTTATAGTTTTAGAATCTGAAACAAATACAGCTATCTCTTTCTCTCTCCTATAAATGTATGTATATATATATAGTATATTATACATGTATATATGTATGTAAATGTCTATATATGTTAATTTACATATAAAAATCTTTGAAAATCTCTTGTATATTCCTTTATACCCTTTTGCACCTCTGTCAACTTTTGGAATCATAAAATTCATTGCCTCCTGAAAATTTCTGGGTGGAACAGTCACATGTTATGTGGTATTTTTCATGACTTGGGTAAATAATCTAGGTTTCCACAGCAAATACTCTAAAGGTTGGGAAAACAGTGGAAAGAATTTTAACACAGACTTGCACAGTTGAAGGATTAAGTGACAATATCACTAAACAACTCTAATCTTTGTTTCTATCTTTTTTTAACATCTGCTTCCTTTTCTCTTTTATCCTGGACTTCTTGGTCACATGTCATTCTTCTGAGGCACGTGGATTAACTCCAAATTCTTTTGTGCAGTTTGCCTTTGGTCCAGATGAAAACAAATTCCCCTTTAGAGTACTTGAATGATATTAAACCACTTCTGCATGCATTGTCAAGTCCAAAATTATCTAGAACTTTCATTTTTTAAAAAAGAGTATTTACAAGTTTCCTATTGATTTTCCAAGTTGGAATTCATTTAAGCATTAATATGAAATCGACCTCAGTTTCAGTAGGATAGATAAGTTGAATTATCTCTGAAACTGTGTAGTAAATGCAGAAAAATTAAAAGGCTGCAATTTCCTATGCCTATTTCAAAATGTACTTCTATAAATAATAGACAGATGAATTATATTTAAGGAAAAAATAGAAGTACAGGCCACAGTTAATTGATTAATTTCATATTATTTAAGACAGTGATATAGAAAGATATTTCAACTACAAGGATTGTTTTTGTCATTCTGAATTCATATTCAGTGCTTTTAGAAATATTTGACTAAATGGAGAGTACTGTCAAATTTAAGTAAGGGGAAAAAAAGGAGATAATTAGAAGCAGATCAACTGAGAAAAAAAGCACTTGCATAAACTCTTAAATAGTCCATATCTTAAGCACATTGATTTCATCAACTTTTTTTTTTTTTGAGTTGGAGTCTCACTGTGTCTCCCAGACTGGAGTGCAGTGGCCGCTCCCGGCCACCACAGCCTCGACCTGCTGGGCTCCGGCGATTCTTCTACCTCAGTCTTCCAAGTAGCTGGAACTACAGGCGTGCACTACCACGCCTGGCTGATTTTTCAATTTATTGTAGAGATGAGGTCTCACTGCCCAGGCGGGTGGATTTCTTCAACTTTTAGTCTGCAACTCTATGACAAAGTTAGGAAGACCAGTAGACATCAGATTTTTGTTTGAATATTTGTCTGGAGGACTTTGTAGTAACCACTTTAAAATTACAGTCACTACTTAGATAGATTGTATACATCTCAGATGACCTAGAAGTTTAACAATTTGATTACTTAACTAGGTACAATAAGGTGGAATCAGCAGTCTAGGGGCACTGCTAAGGGAGGGAGGGAGGGAACAGAGTGGAGGGCATGTGACAACACAAATCATACCTAGTCCACTCCCAGGGGGAGTAAAGGCCACCTAAAAGCCCAAACTTCACCAGCATGCAATCTACTTATGTAGTAAATTGTCACTTGTACCCTACAACTCTATAATACATAAATACATACCAAAAATAGAACTAGAACAATGTTGCACCATGTTTGCTATCTTTTTTCTTTTTAATTTAGAGTTTTTATTTTAAAGATGTGGGGTACAATTCAGGGTTAGGTATACAAATGTTCTGTTGTTTGCTATCGTTAATACAGCTTTATGAGAGATACTATTTTGTGACAAGTACCCTTAACTATTTCTTGAAGTCGGATTCAACCAAACTTCACTTTCGGAAAGAAATCTAGACATGAAGTATATAGCAAATAGTGAAAGATAACTCCATAATAATGCAGTTTCCTGGATCACAGACAAGCAGGCTTAGGGGAGAAAACAAGGAAGGCTCATGATGACCCTTGACTATAATTATATCATTGAGTGTGCACTTTAAGTGCATTTATCTGTTAATTTTTAAAATAATCCATTGCCAACTTTGTCTTTGATTTATTGATAGGTTGTTTCTTCTGGTTCTATTCATTGACTTTGTACTTAATAGTGTCATAAAATGCTCACCAAGACATGCTAATCTTTCATATGAAATATCTTAGTTGATTGCACATGTCTTTATTAAATATGTATAAAAATTCAATTTGGTGAGTCAATTCCTAGTGAATAAGCATCAGATTAGGTCCATGGTTAAATGCATGAATAGTCACTATTCACTTATTTCATTTTATTAACATTCAGAATAAAATAATAGTGTATTTAGCAATAAGATTTTTATTCTATTTATGCACACATTTTAATTTCAAGTCATGAGATATAGCTTTACTTTTCACACAAATTAGTAGCCGATTGTCTTCCATGGAGTGAAAAAACAAATATCACTTTTTAAATTCAGTATATATGAGACTAGAAACAATGACCATTGAGGTAAACACAGTATGTTGTCTTCTGATCTAATATACCTTGAAACATTTCCACTGACCCTTCACTTGTTGTTCTTGGACATTTATACATACAGTATGTTTTCAAGTATCACACAACAATAAGATTGACAACATCTGGGGAAAAGGTTTAGGGCCATGACATTCATACTTTTAATAAAAGTTAAATGCAATTGCAATATAAACAGCATGAGTTGGGAAAATGACTCTGAGTATTGCTATTATTTTCATACCTAAAATAAAATCTAAATGTATATGGTAAAACATCTTCATTGCATGCTTTTATAGGAATAAGCTTGACAAACATATTTTTAGAATTTGTTAACAGTAATTGTATCTTAATGGACTTTTATCTGAGTTCTGATATATACAAGATTCATGTAATCACAGAACATGTTATCATGAAATTCTAGCCTACAGAAAAATTATTTAGAGGAATTACATTATTTTTCACCAAGTAAAGAAAAATGAAGGATAATACATATTAAAATAATCAATGTTATGATCATTATATTAATGCCAAATGGAGAATTTTAGCAGACATTGGCATTATCAGTGAGAGAGCTTCCTTCCTTCTCATCTGTGGCTTAAAAATCTTTACTTCGATATCTAAAGTTGACTGTCAGTGAAATAGTTGGTCTGGTTTAATTAAGTACAGAACCACCAGGCTGACATTTTCAGATTGCATCCATGGGAAATAATTACATTTTAACATTCCCAATTTATTATGTCAGGTTTATAATAGTTACAAGATCATCTGAGCATTGTAAAGTTTAGAGTGAAAAAAAAATGTCCTCAAGTACTTTTTTACAGAATTCTATTCTACTATAATGCAAAATGATTTCTTATTCTATGTCATTCAACATTTCAATTATTTTCTCAGTAGAGGCTGTTTGTACCACCTCCCTCACATTGATGTGCAACAGAATATAGGTTTAATTTGTCGATGTTGTAGTTTATTTTTTTAAAATTGTGCTTAGATATCTATTGGTCTCAGTATTTCTATAAGTAGGAGAATTCCAGAAGAAGAATGTTTAAGTCACTTTTGTACCCAGATTTCTGCTCTGACTTTCTGAGTTAAGACATCAACACTCTCCGTTGGGAGGTCATTATCTTTATATTATTATCTTGCCTGTAAAATAAATAATTCCTGTCAGCAAACATGGATCTTGCTCCAGCTCTTATGTTTGCTCTCAGTGAATGGCAACATAATCTTCCCAGTGTTCCAAACCATCCCTAACCTCTATTCATCAAATTCATTTAAATCCTTTATATCACCAATTTCTACATCTTTTAAATTCCTAATATTTCCTGAATTCATCTTCTTCTATCCAACCCTGCACTGATATTTTCTTACTAAAGACTCTTACACTTGGATTTCTGTATAAAATCCTATCTAATTTTCTATCTGCCTTTATCCTTGCCTATCTTAAATTCATGCTTCATCCTTCAGCCACAGTGAATTTCATTATCAATGGTTGGCAAACTCTAGCCATGAACCAAACTCAGTCAGCCACTTGTTTTGGTAAATAAAGTTCTATTGGAGCACAGTCATACTTATTTTTTTACATATTGTCTGTGTTGCCTTTGTGAACACAGATGCTGTTGAATCATTGACCCACTGAGCCAGAAATATTTATTATCCATCCTTTACAGGAAAAGGGTGCTGACCCCAATTCCAAACCATGTTGTTTCCCAGCTTAAAATATTTTAATGGTTTTCCATTGTCCTCAGGCCAGAAAACCCACATCAACCTCCCAACATTCTCCTATTCAAAATCTAGGTCCCAGCCATTCCACCACCAGCAGTCTGTTCCCTCTCAGCTTCAAGCCACCAGTCATTGTGAGTTCCTTCAAGTACTCTTTATTTTACATAGTTGATATCAATATTTCCTTTTATGGACAACTTTCCTTAACCCTGGAAGTCTGGGGTATGCACCCCAAATACATTCGGGGGAGGGGTGGCAAAAAATCCTGGAATTTATTTATTAAAAATTGTGCAATTGCATATTTAAAATTCAGTAACCTTCAAAATACTCTTTATTTGATGCTACATACTCATTGAGACCACCTTTTTCACTGCTCAATACAGCTTTTGGTCAATTTTGGTGCCTTTTGGTGTTTCTGCCATTTTTCTGTTGCTGTTGTTGTTTGTTTGTTTTTTCCACCTCTTCTACATTGGCAAACATTTCCCTTTGAGAAATTTTTTCATCCAGAAAACAAACAAAAAGTCGTTTGGGGTGACATCTGGTGAACAGGGATGGTGGGTCATGAGATTCATGATGTTTTTGATTAAAAACAGCTGAACACTTAGTGTGGTGTGGACAGGTGTGCTTGTCAATCACCCATCATGAAATGGCAAACATGTTGAAAGAAAATCATCCCCCTCCAAAAATAACTGAAGCTGAACACAGCTTCTCACAACGACTCTAGCTGGTCCACTGATGCTGATGCTTTAGGAAGGAACAAAGAGAACAAAGAAAGAAGTGTAAGAGGAAAAAGCAAGAATAACTCTAACCTTGAGGCAGGCATTATGCCTTTCCTGGAAATTTGCTCTGCAGACATTATGCAATTAATTGTACCCTTATCCGCCACACCTGCATAACCAGATACATCTGCTTCTGCAAACTTGCTTGCCCATGCCACCAAAATGTTGTGATAAGAACCCTGGGAAGTCCCAAGTTCTATCTTTAGCCTTCCGGGATATAAATCTAACTACATAAGACAGCCCTGTGTTGCAGCTCTGCGCACTTGCTGGGAACTAGTTCCCTGCAAGTGGCTACTGGCCAGCAAGAGCCTTGACTAACAAACCTCTCCTTTGCTAATTTGAGTCAGTGGGCTGTCATTTAATTGCTTGGACCCTACTTCATCTGGGGGCTCGTCCGGGATAACTGAGCACTTAAATTGCACCCATTTTAACCGATGGGTCTTGTGGGGCTGCATCCCTGCAAACTTTCTGGGTTCTATTGGACATATATCTCTGGCAGACTCACAACGCCCCTGGAAGCCCTCAGAGAGGTAAGTCAGCTTCCTGATTTCTGTTTTGAGTGCACTCCTGTAGAGACCCTCAGGAAAGCTGGATGCAGCACTAATTCTGGGGTCTGAGGTCCCCGTGAGAAGTCACCAGGACCTCCTGTTTTGCCCATGGGTAGTTAAGTCTCTTTGTTCAGTCCTTGTCCTTGTCTTTTCGTGTTTGGTGTTTGTCACTGTTGTGTCTGTCATTGCTGACGATATCATGGGACAACAATGTTCTCAGCCTGACACCCCTTTGCAACTGTTCTTGTGTCACTTTAAGGATTTCCAGAAAGCAACACAGGACATGGGTGACTAGGTTAACAAGGGTAAACTAATCACCTTTTGCTCTCTCGAATGGCCCACATTTCCTAATTGCAGCTGGCCATCAGAGGAACTTTCAATCCCACTGTAGTGGAGGGAGTCTGCCAGTTCATCTGTCACCACCATCTTGACCAGATCCCATATATTACAGCCTGGTACCTCCTGGTAATGCAACAACCATCATGGATGAGGAAGGCACAGAGAAATGATAACTCTTCTCATATTTTATCTCTACAGGAAACTCCTAAAGCCAAACCCCCAGTCCTCCAGAGTCCTCTGGAGGATGACAACATTCCCCGCCATACCCTGCGCCTGGGCAAAAACAAGGGGTCAGGAGGTTCTCAGCCCATCACACACTAGGAACAGGTCCCCCTATCAGCCCGTCTATCCCCTGCTTCCCCATCTATCCTCAGGAGAGCCGACGGGTCCCAGTCAACCAACGAGCCCGGATTCATCCTCAGAAAAACCGGAGGCGCAGATGCCAGCAATTCTCCCTTTAAGACAGGCCCCAGGGGTTGATATGGGTGGGATGGGAGCTCTACCTTTTATGGTATATGTCCCTTTTTCCACTAGTGACCTTTATAACTGGAAGAACCAAAACCTGGCATTCTCTGAAAGACTCCAGGGACTCATATCTCTCCTAGAAAACTATCTTTTTTACCCACCAGCCCACATGGGATGATTTCCAACAGCTTCTCCGCAGAAGAGAGGAAGAGAATCCTCCAGGAAGCGAGGAAGCTGGTACTGGGACCAGAGGGCAGGCCTGTGGAACAGTCCCGTGTGGAGCATGTCTTCCCCACTGAGAGACCTAACTAGGACCCTAACACTGATCATGGTAAGGAGCGTCTCACCACCTATTGTTGGACTCTAACGGGGGGTCTCTGGGCTGCTACAAGGTGCCCAAAAAACTTATTCAAGGTAAGTGAGGTTATTCAGGGCCCACAAGAATCTCCCACCACTTTTCTGGAATGACTCATGGAGGTCTACTGGACATACACTCTGATAGACCTTGAAGCCCCTGAAAACCGGAGAATACTAGTCATAGTATTTGCCTCCCAGTCAGCTTCGGATATAAGAAAAAAACTGCAGAAATTTGAGGGCTTCAAAGGCAAAAGCTTGACAGAATTAACAGAGGTAGCTCAGAAAGTTTTTTAACAATAGGGACTCCCCAGGAGGATAGGCAGGCAAAGAAAATGGCCAAGGTAGTGGTGGCGGCCCTGGAGGGAACTGGGCCAAAACAGCCAGCCAGAAAAGGGGGCAACAAAAATGCAAAAACAAAACCGCTGGCAAAAGACCAATGTGCCTACTGCAAAAAGTTTGGGCACTATGTGAAAGATTGCTCATACAAGCTGCCCCGATCACAGCCCCTCTCCCCCACATGGTTGGAAGAGTACCCTCCACCACTGCCCACTCTGGTGCTCCAGCTACAGACAGACTGATGGGGCCGGGGCTCTAGTAACAACCCCCTGGAGCCCGAGGTAAAACTGACAGTAGGGGATGAGCCTGTCCACTTTCTAGTGGACATGGGAGATGCAATCTCAGTTCTACAAAAGGACAAGGTCCCCCTTCAACAGAAACGAACTCTGGTCCAGGGAGCTACCAGAACCCAGTTAGTCCCCTGGACCACTGAAAGGACGGTAAACCTGGGAAAGGGGGAAGTGACCCATTTGTTTTTAGTAATGCCAGACTGCCCATACCTGCTCCTAGGGCAAGCTTAAAGCTCCCACACAAGCTTAAAGTCAGCATAGGTTTCCAGGAAACCACGGCAACTGTAAAATTAAGCCAGCCAGAGGCGTCAAGAGTTCTTGTCATTGTTTCTGTAAGTGAGGAGTATGTGCTAACTGAGAATAAGCTCCCCTTGGACTCATCAAACGCCTCCTTATTAGTTCAATTACAGACTGAGTTTCCCTGAGCATGGGCTGAATCAACCCGCCCCACTACCCCGCAGGCTGGCATCCCACCAGCTGCCGGTCATTTGTGCAGCTGAAAAGTCAGGCAGTGCCCATCAAAGTACAGCAGTACCCTATAACCCAGGAGGCCAGGAGGGGTATTGTGGTCCACATGCAGCGCCTCCGGCAGGCTGGAGTCTTAGTACCATGCCACTTGTCCTGGAATACTCCGCTGCTCCTGGTCCAGAAGGCAGGCACAGGGGATTACCAGCCGGTGCAAGACTTAAGGAAAATTAATAAGCGAGTGGAGGACATTTACCCCACAGTCCCTAACCCACAGACCATCTTAGGGGGGCTCTCCCCTGAAAGACAAATATATACTGTCCTGGACTTAAGGATGCCTTCTTTAGCATCCCGCTGGCCAAGCAGAGCCAGCCTATGTTTGCCTTTGAATGGACGGATCCAGACAAAGGGAAGAGTGGCCAATTAACTTGGACCTGGCTCCCACAAGGGTTCAAAAACTCCCCCACACCGTTCAATGAGGCTCTTCACCAGGATCTCCAAGCCTTCTGGCAACAGCACCCCAAAGTAACTCTGTTGCAATATGTAGATGATCCGCTGATTGCAGTGACCTCAAAAGGTGAGAGCCTATGTGCCACCAGGCACCTGCTCAAAGAACTCCAGACTCTGGGGTATCGAGTATTGGCAAAGAAGGCCCAGCTCTGCGTAACAGTAGCCACCTACCTTGGCTACAACCTCCAGGGAGGTAAGAAGTCTCTGGCTAACCAGCACATACAAGCTGTAATAGGCATTCCACCCCCAGGAAATAAAAGGCAGATCTGGGAATTCCTGGGGGCAGTGGGGTACTGCTGGCTCTGGATCCCAAAATTTGCTGAACTTGCAAAAACCTTACACAAAATCACAAAAGGACCAGAGGCCAGCTTCCGATGGACTCCAGAGGGCGAAAAAGCTTTTCAGGCCCTCAAAAGTGCTTTAATTTCAGCCCTGGTATTGGCCCTGCCAGATATAGGAAACCCATTCCACCTCTTTGTGGACAAGAGGCGCAATGTCGCCCGAGGGGTCCTGACCCAAAAGCTCGGGCCATGGAACAGGCCAGTTGCCTATCTGTCAAAAAAACTAGACCCAGTGGCCTCGGGCTACCCACCCTGTTTGTGAGTTATCGTGGCCATTGTCATACTGGTAAATGACTCAGATAAACTAACCATAGGACAGGATTTAACCATTATGGCCACCCATGCTGTAGAGTTCTTGCTCCAAGGGATCCCTGATAAATGGACGTCTAATGCTGGTATAACTTATTATCAAGCACTGTTACTAGACCAGCCCTGGATCAAGTTCCAGTGCGCTCCCAGCTTAAACCCTGCAACTTTGCTGCCAGATGAAAGCTCCTAGGAGCCCCTGCACTGCTGTTACAGGGTAACAGAGTTCCAGAAACTAGGTTGGGATCTCAGGGATGTCCCGAGAGATAACCCTGACCTGACACTCTACTTTAATGGCAGCAGCTTTGTGCAGGATGGAGTAAGGTACGCGGGGGCGGTGGTAGTCACCTTGCAAGGGACTGTATGGACTGAGCCTCTACCGCCAGGGACATCAGCCCAAAAAGTGGAGTTGATCGCCCTAACGGAGGCCCTAATGGCAGGGGCAGGAAAAACAGTTAATATTTACACTGATAGCAGGTATGCATTTGCCACGGCGCACGTGCACAGGACAATCTACCAGGAGAGGGAATTGCTCACTACAGAAGGGAAAACTATTAAAAACAAAGAAGAAATCCTAAACCTTCTAGCAGCTATATGGGCTTCAAAGCAAGTCGCCATTATTCACTGCCCTGGTCATCGGAAAGGGAACTCAAAGAAGGCTATAGAAAACAGAAAGGCAGACCAAGCAGCCAAGGATGCTGCTTACCGCAGGACTACTTACCTGCTAACGTTACACACCGCCCCCCCACCCCTCCCCGTGCTTAGCAAGCCGCCAAAGTATACAGATGAAGACCTCCTTACTGCACAAAAGCTGGGCGGAATCAGTAACCTCGAGGAATGGCTGCAACTCTAGGATGGTAGGATCTTCCTCCCACAGACTTTGGGGCGGCAACTTCGACGCCAACTCCACGAAGGAATTCATTTGGGAAAAACACAACTAACTAAACTTATACGGAAGAAATTCTTCCTTCCCTGCCTAAATCAGCTGGTGCAGGAGCTTATTCAAGGCTGCGTGCCCTGCCAACAAACCAACAGTGCTAAGGTCAGTGTATCCACCCAAGGAGTCCGGGACCAGGGATTAACCCCCAGAAGACATTGGGAAATAGACTTCACAGAGGTAAAGCCTGAACAGTATGGGTATAGGTACTGTTGGTACTGGTGGACATTTTTTCAGGATGGGTAGAAGTGTTTCCTACTAAAGCTGAGACTGCCTCGGTTACTGTCAAGAAACTTTTAAACAACATCATCCTGAGATATGGCCTACCCATATCAATAGGGTCAGACAATGGACCAGCCTTTATTTCAAAGCTCACAGAAGTTATAGCAAAGGCACCGGGGATAAACTGGAATTTACACTGTGTATATCATCCCCAGAACTCAGGTCAAGTAGGAAGAATGAATCAGACATTTAAGGAGACCTTAACTAAATTAACCCTGGAGACCGGTGAGTGGTGGGTGACCCTCCTTCCCTATGCCCTCCTAAGGGTTAGGTGTACCCCCTAGATTAAAGGCCTAACCCCCTTTGAAATCCTCTTTGGATGGCCTCCACCATTACTCCCAAAAATTGGAATAGAAAACGTGGCAGAATTATCTAACCATAACTTGCTTCAGTCACTACAGGCACTCCAAAACGTTCAATGGGCTGTGACAGAAACTGTGCAGACGGCCTTCCAGAAGCCAGCTCCAGAAATCCCTCACCCATTCCAACCCGGTGATCGAGTTTGGGTGAAATGGCATAAGACCGAGACTCTTGCCCCCAGGTGGAAAGGACCTCACGTAGTGATCCTAACAACACCAACTGCCTTAAAGTCAGCGGCATTCGCCCTTGGATTCATCACTCGCAGGTACCCGGAGACATGGAAAATCGTCAAACTGGTCACTGAGGAGGACCTGTTAAAAATAAGACTCTTGCGAGTCCCAAAATCCTAGTCTTACTCCTCGTTGGGCTCCCCCTAAGCCAGGCCTATCAGCCCCACTCGTGGCATAACTATGCCCTGGGAAACTACTCCTGGGTCTCAATGGACACCATCATGGGGACTGTAATCTCCACCTAGTACAGGAATAGACAGCCAGTTTTTAACCTTGACCTTTGTAAGTTATGGCCCAGTCTATTCCTGATCCCCAAAGGATGGGGAAGCCAGAGTGCAGAATTTCCAGGGTGCAGGTATAGCAACATAGAAAACAAAAAGCAGCTTGCTAAAGTAGGTTTCTACATTTGCCCAGCTGCTGGCCCTACCCACTGCCACAAGCCCCAGCAGTTGCACTGTGCTGCCTGGGACTGCGAAACTATTGCTCCTTGGAAAGGCAACAAAAACCCACACATATCTCTCTTCTCTTGGTCTCCCTGGCTTACTACCCTAATTTTGTCAGTAGCCGGGCCTCTCCTCCTTCTCTTAATAAGTATTACTGTAGGGCCCTGCATTATCAAGCACCTCCTTACCTACATAAAAAATAGCATCATGCCTATAAAAATGATGGTTCTCATGTCCCACTATACTCCTTTGTCTGAGAAATCAATGATTTGACTCCTGGCACAACAAACGGGGGGAATGTAAGAAGGAACAAAGAGAACAAAGAAAGAAGTGTAAGGGGAAAAAGCAGGAATAACTCTAACCTTGAGGCAGGCATTACTCCTTTCCTGGAAACTTTTTCTGCAGACGTTATGCAATTAATTGTACCCTTATCCGCCACACCTGCATAACCAGCTACATCTGTTTCTGTAAACTTGCTCGCTTGCCCATGCCACCCAAATATTGCGATAAGAACCCTGGGAAGTCCCAAGTTCTATCTTTAGCCCGCCAGGATATGAATCTAACTACATAAGACAGCCCTGTGTTGCAGCTCTGCGCACTTGCTGGGAACTAGTTCCCTGCAAGTGGCTGCTGGCCAGCAAGAGCCTTGACTAACAAACCTCTTCTTTGCTAATTTGAGTTGGTGGGCTGTCATTTAATCGCTCGGACCCTACTTCAATGCGTTCCTAGAACACTTACCTAGCAGGGGAAGCCTATACCACAAGGGGAATGCCCTCAAAAAGTAATTCCAGGGGTTTTTTTTTTTTTTTTTTGGTCCCCCTAGTAGAGTCAGAGCTTTCTTACTTACCCCCTTCAAATCACATAGTAAGCTGTAGTAACTTACCTAATATTGTTTGCTTCCAGGCTAAATTGCCTCTCTCAAAGGACAGAGTAGTTGGCCTATAGCAAGCACTGAGTGATATTTGCTACATGTATGACTAAATACTTGGCCTTCTTTTCTTAAACTTTTTATATAAAACACCTTGATAAAACTTATTTTGAAAGATTTAATTTCAGCATCTTGAAAAGTATACTGATATCATATTAAGATGTGAGTATGCCTTGGGCCTATTAAGTAAATGCAATAACAAATACTATTGTAGGATATTTGAAAAACATGTAATAATTTATAAAGTGTTTATCTATTTGTTTTCTCATTTAATTGAGTCTTAAAACAACTCTGTATTGCCAGTCTTATATATTCCTTCAGATGCACCACCAGGAATGAAAGAAAAATGACTCAAAATTAGATGCCATGGATTCTTGTAATGCATGAACTTGGGGCATGGATTAAAATCAAAATATATTGTAATTAAAGTAAAGTTTCAAGTTCAGCAGCATTAGATTCTTTTATTTGCTGAAAATTTATCTGAGAGTCCATTTTGTTTTATTTATACCTTTAGTTCAATTTCCTGCTGTTCTTAGATATGTTTCATTCCTGTGTTTGAAGACAGAAAAAAAATTGCTGTACTCTTTTATTTTCCTTGAATACTGAAACTTATCAGTATATTTTCCTCCATGATCTCACCCTCTAAAAATAAACAAAAGAAACCTTTTTTTCATAGAAACTTGACTAAGCAAGTTTTAAACCATGAATTTTCCTTTTTTGTGATGCAATAATTTTTAAAACTCAGTCTAGTTTAAATTGACATAGTGTATTGCTTCCATTCAGAATAATCTTTACAATGCATACAGTTGATTCTTAATATTCCAAATTCCTCATGTGAAAATTTCTTTATTTATTTCTAATCCATGTATATTATATGAGAGGGACCTTCCTCCCTTGCAGTATAGGGTTCCCCCATCAGGTAAGTGTTCTAGTAACCCATCAGCATACCAGCTAGCATTATTGTGAGAGGTTCAGTGATTTTTTAATTTTAATTCTTTCATTGCATTTGCCCATTTCATGATGGGTGATTTAGGAATGCACCTGTCCATACCAGACTGAGTGTTCAGCTGTTTTTTACCAAAAACAGCATGACTCTTGTGCCCCACCCTCCTTATTCACCCAATCTCAACCCAAATAACTCTTGTTTGTTTGTTTATTTCCCTAGATGAATAGTCTGCAAAGGGAAACATTTTGCTGATGTGAAAGAAGTGAAATAAAAAACTCAAAACAGAAAAGGCATCAAAAATAACAAGTTCAAAAACGGTTTTAAGCAGTGGAAAAAGGGTCTGGAAAAGTGTACTGCATCAAACGGAGAGTACTTTGAAAGTGACTGAAGTTTAAATATGTAAAAATAAATACTCATTTCTTATAAATAAATTCTATTTTGTGAGAGTCTCCCATTGTACTTGTAATACTTTGTATTATTTTATTTTTGTTAAGTGACTTGAAATAATAAGTTGCCTTGTTTTAATTCACAGTTCACTGGCAATGTTGAGCAATTTTTAATATACTGATATATGTATTTGGATATGAGTGTTTGCAAGTGTACTTATGTATGTAGTGCATTGTGTATGTAGTGTGTGTGGGGGAGCACATGAGTTTATATATGTATTTCTTTGTGAGTCATTATGAATGTTAGATGTTGAGAGTATGTTTATTGTTTGTTTGTTGGTTGGTTGATTTGTTGCTGAAGTACAGTTTCTCCTTGGTGAGACCAGCTGTGTTGGTTAGAAAACTTTACTTTCATTATTGATTAGTAAGTGATTTTATACAAAAAAAATCTTTGTTATAAAAGTGCCAAATTTTTTTCTGAGTTGTTTGCCCTTTAACATGACTTATATTTTCCTGACATTACACAATTTTGGATAAGTATTCCATCAAATATTTCTTTTTCTTTTCTTTTTTTTTTTTTTTGATTTGGAGTCTCACTCTGTCACCCAGACTGGAGTGCAGTGGCCGCTCCTGGCCACCGTAGCCTCGACCTGCTGGGCTTTGGCGATCCTTCCGCCTCAGCCTTCCAAGTAGCTGGAACTACAGGTGCACGCTACCACATCTGGCTAATTTTTTTGATTTATTGTAGAGATGAGGTCTTGCCAAGTTGCCTAGGTGAGTCTCGAGCCCGCGGGCTCAGGCAGTTCACTCACCTCAGCCTCCCAAGGTGCGGGATTACAGGCTGAACCACCGAACCTAGCTTCAAATATTTCAATATCTAGTTTTTCTTTGAGACTTTTTTTGGAAAGTTTTTTTTTACTATTCCTCAAATTTATGCTCTGTTTTTGATATATATTCCTGTTTTCCAGTGCTATTACTGATGTCTATTTTTTGATGTGTTTTCTTCTGTATCAAAAGGATTCAGGTAGGGAAAAAAGGTAAATTCATGTGTTCAGGGCTTCTTGAATGACAGTTCTTAACTCTATGTATTTCTCCTTTGCTTACTATATGTTGAATAACATAATTGTTTTTCCTTATTAAAACATTACTACATTCCTGGAATATACTCAAGTTCATCGTGATATTATTTTAATTCTATGTTAGATTCAACTTGTTAACTTATTTTAGAGTTTTTACATCAATATCATGTAAGATTGGAACAGATTAACACGCAGACACATTGAGATTCTGTTTGGAAGTGTTTGCAAAGCATCATAATTTTCTGTTCCTTCAGAATGTATCACTTGTAATGTCCAGATCTGACACCTGTTGATGGCAATGCATATATAATATATATATTATACATGCATATGTATATATATGCATACAGTTATTTAATGATTATCAGTCTAATGAGGCTTTCTAAATTAATAGTTGTATAAACATATGATATATTTCTTTGAAAATTGAGGATTTTATTAATATTTATACTCAGGGTTAAGTGAAGCTGCCTATCTTATTTAATTTTTAAGAATGAGATTAATTTACATGATAGTTTTAACTTTCATTTACACTTTAATGTGTTTTAAAATTATTTCTAAATGTGTATGTTGTTATTATCCATGTAATTTTAACAACACATATTGTGTGACGGAGTGTTTAAGTACTTAAAATTTCTCATATTATTACCATTTTAAAGATAACAAATACTGAAAATTTCTCATATTATTACCACTTTAAAGATAACAAATACTGAAGCACAGAGAGATTACACTTTTTATAAAATGGGATTTGTCTTAGATGATTTTATACAAATGTAGGCTAATGTAAGGGTTCTGAGCGCATTTAAGTTAGGCTAGGTTAGGATCTTATGTTCAGTAGGTTAAATGGATTATTTGCACTTTTTTCTTGATATTTTCAATTTATGATAGGTTTATCAAGATGTAACTCATTGTAAGTTGAGGAAAATCTGTCTGTGATTCTGCACACACATATGCATATTTGCATTTGTATATGTATATACAGTTATTCCTTGGTAGCTAAAGGATTGGATCCAGTACCCCCAGATCAAAAAATTCTGCAGATGATCAAGTCCCTTATATAAAATGGTGTAATACACATATATCCTCCCATATGCCTTAACTAGATTACTTATAATACCAAGCATAATGTAAATGCTATATAAATAGTTGTTACACTGTATTTTTAAATTTGTATTGCTTATTGTTTTGTTGTTAATTTTTACTGTTGTTTTTTTTTTTCAAATGTGTCCCATCCATGATTGGTTGAATTCACAAATACGAAACCCACGGATACAACAAGTCAACTTTATCTATTTCTATCCCTATATCTTTAGCTATCTCTATCCCTATATCTCTATCTATCTCTATATCTCTATCTACATATTTCCAGTGGATTTTTTCTTCTTTAAACCTTTCTGTAAATAGTTTTGTTTTCCCACATTTCCAGGAAGATAGTCCATCCTACTTGTTCCAGTAAATAGTCATCATCTAATCTCAAGTGATGGGATTTCCTCAGAGACAAAAAACAAAAACGAAAACAAAAAAAAAAACGGATTAAGCAAGAGGAAGAAAGATATAAAATGGGAAAAAGGCCTCACTTAAATAGAGAAAATGACTGTTATTGATAACACCCTAGGCAGTGGCAGGTAGAAGCCTAGTGACCTTACATGCCACGGATCCATTAAAAGTAATGAGGTATGAGTTCAAGCCAGTGACTGATGAAAAGCCAATGTCTGCTGGGGCTCATGCTGTAGCATCCAACATTAATGTATTAGTATCAGTGGATGAAACACGATGAATTCTAAATCTCATTTGCATAATGGATGAGGGTTGGGAAACAGTTCCAGATGGCTGATGAGCACCTTGAGCCAAAAGGAGAATGTTTTTTAGGCCTTATCTTACATAGGTCTAGCATACTGAGATACAAGTAACTAAATGAATAGAAAAAAAATTCAAGAGACTGTGGACTTCTGGATAATATACTTTTCTTTAATATAAAATAAAATTAGGATTCAAATATGCGATACTATATGAGGCTCTTGTTTGGACTGATAATTTCCATCTCAAACTATCCTCACTCCTAAGAAAATGAATAATAAATTTATTTTGCAAACTTTGAGTAAACTTATTCAAATCTCCATGCAGATTATAAATGATTTATTTATTTACTGTGTTTTGTTACAAGAGCATTTTGTTCATGAGTTGTGCACCTGGGATTGGGACTCAGATTTTTCCACCAAGTCCAATGACTTTTCCATGCCCACTCACAAAGTTTTTGTTAGAATCACATCCGAGGAACAACACCACATTATGGACAGTGAAGGAAGGAAGTAAAGAGTTGTGCTACCTACAGGATTTTTTGGAGAGTAAATACACAAAAGACTGATATGTACAATGTGGGTTTTCTGCATGCTAATTTAAGAGAAAGTGCTAGATTAAAACTTGTAGATAAGTCTAAACATATTAGAAGTGTTTTTTGAAAGTTTTATTATCATTTTCATCAATGAATATTGAATTACATTTAATACCCCTTTTAGAATAATACAGTATATACAAAACTTATCATGAAATTTACAAGTCTACAATACCTTATAATCTAAAAAATTATGAATATATGCTTATCTATGTCTATATATCTATTGATGCTCTTTCTCTTTATATATATGCACACATAATCTATATAGATAGTATATATAAAGAGAGAGAGCTTATGGTATATATATATATAATATAGTATATATGCTATCTGTATAGAATATATGTGGTACATACTATATACAATCAAATATTTCTTAAAGAAAATACTTTTGTGAATGTACATACTCTCGTCCTTCCTCCCTCTTTATAAAGATCAGTATTTAGATCTATCTATATGCAGATAGATAGATATTTATATCTCTGTATATGTATAAACAAGGTTATTCCTTCTTGATCGTTTTATTTTTTCCTTATATCATCTATAATGTATAGTATATTTTTGTAGAATACATTTTTTAAAACTGATGATAACAAGAATGTAGCTTGGTTACCTAAAGAAGACTGTTTTAGAGACAGTATAATTATAGTTTTTTCTCACAGGAAACGTTTTAACATATCTAGAAAGTTATGACTAATGTTGGTGTTTTTTAAGCTATTATCTCTGAAACACAAGTATTCATATATTACTTGAATATAGCTATCTATAGTCGAATAAGTAGGTGAAATGCTGAGTTGAAACAGGTTTGACTAGTCTCTCTATTGCAGAACCTCTTCTTAAAAACTTTGTGCACTAACATTTATTCTGCATATGCATTAGTGTTCATCAGTAGGCACAGCATGTTTCACTTTTATTTAAGCAAAGGACCCTCTTTTTGGTCGTTTTTAAGAGTTGAATAATTTTTTAGAAGATCAAATGAAAGTTGAAGCTCATAAATATCTTAAATGCATTACTTGACATTAATTTTACTGATATGTGTATGCACCTGTGTGTAAATGTGTATTTGTATGTATTTATTTACAAATTGTTAAACAAAATGGTTGCATTCTAAAACTAAAGCAAACTGCTCTTGGCATAAAAAATAGCTGCAAAAGTCTGCTTATGAAAGTTTGATTGGGGAGCATAGAGCCCGGGTCCTAGAGAAAAAAATATTGAACACCAGAAATCTGCAGTGAAAGATAAATTAATTTGCTGAATCGTATGGCTGTGTGTCTCCCATTGAATTTGGACTGACAATCTTACATAGATACCCACTAATGCCTGTAGTTCATCCTCAAGTTTCATTCCTGAAAAATCCACTGTGAACTAGAACTATTTTCATTAACACTTTAACTTAAATCTATTAATAATTTTGATAGATTGTTATGTGGTAGCTAAGCTAAGAGTTTTCTTTTTGCCTTATTTTACACATTTAGAAGAGCCAAGCAGCAAGTTGCTGTTATCTTGATATGTGGGTAGTTTTCCTCTTGATTCTAGAAGCTCATTAATAGTCTATCAGCTCAAGCAAGGAAAGGAGAGCAAAACAAAACAAAAAAAGACACATTTATCTTTACCAGTTTACAGATCTGAAATTAACATGAAAGTCATGCAGAATGTAAAATTGAACAAGATAAGGTCCCTGCCTTAGATTTTCTTTCTATTCAGTAATAGCCAATTTATTAGAAATGGAGGTAGATTAAGTAAATGCACTTATTGTTGCCATGGAAAACTCCACATATTTCTAAAAGATATCTGAACCTCAGGCAAGTGGTATTAGGGGAATTGCCCCAGTCTTATTTCATTGTTGCAAAGAGGTGTGACCTAGGGAGGGAGAAATTTGATGGAATGTGAGAAAAAACCACTTATTTTGACACTCATGCTTAAGCAGACATGATGCTTGTGCACATGTGTAGCTCTTCTTACACTTCTCCTATCTGGTCCCAGATAAGATGCCAGAAACACTCTTAATATCCTTCTGTGCTTTGCTTTGTAAAAAGCTTTGCCAAGGCATTTTAACTTCTCAGTATATCATTAGGAGATGGGTGAACAGAATTACAAAGGGCAATTTTATAGGATCTCTACTTTAGGAATTATGTTAGTAGAAGCAGAATAGAGATTTATTTAACCAAAATGAGAGTGTTTATTTGTACTTAATGTAACAGCCTGGTGAAATGTCTAAAATAATCCGTAATTCAATGACAGGTACGTAGGGAAATTTTATTTTATGGACTAGATTTTTAAAAAGACTGGCCTCTGATTTTATTTAACAATCGATATTGATAATAGTCACTAAAAATATGTTTAAAAGATTTCCATTTAAGACTAATTTAAAAGGAAATGATTCTACTCAAAATACCATCAAGATAGCATGTATAGGGCTAAATATTTTTTTTCCTCTTTTAATTTTTATTTTAAAATTGTGGGGTACAATTCAGGATTAGTTATTCAAATATTCATTGTGCAGGTACCCTTATTGATGAGGTGTGCCCCCTCTTCCCTAAGCAGATGTCGACTACTGTCAATCCCACCTCCCCACCCCACCCCCCGCAGTTTCCTGCTACTTCCAATCCTTTTCTTATAGTAATATGGTAGTTGTTCAAGGACCACTTATGAGTGAAAACATGTGATACTCAGCTCTTTGTTTCTGTGAGAGATCACTCAGTATTATAACCTCTAATTCCATCCAGGTTGCTGCAAAGTTCATGATTTTATTCTTCTTTATGACTGCGTAATATTCCATTGTGTACATGTACCACATTTTTTTTATCTGTTCACTTTTGATGGGCAGCATAGGGCTATATTTAATAAAAAAGAAATACAAGACTTGTACACTAAAATAAAAAATAAAAAAATTTCTGATGAATGCCCCACAACCAAGAATTATCCTGCCCCAAATGTCAGTTTTAGAAATAGAACTTGAAAAATAACGTCCAGGAGGTATTGTTAGAACGGGGAACTGTATGATAAGGAGTCCATCATACAAACATCTGGGAGAAAAGCAGTTCAGGAAAGGGGAACAAAAATTACAAAAGTTCTGAGATGCAGAAGGAGCTCAGTATCTGTTAGGAACGGAAAGATTAACTAAAACACAACTAGTGCTAGGAATAAAGGACCGGATTATATTAAGGAAGAAGACTGGGACCACATTCAAAATATCTTTACATATGAGATGATGTAATGTATGGAATTTTTATATGGCTGAGTAGATTTTCAACTGGTTGAATGAAATTCAAATACGTATTGCACAACTGGGAGTATTGCCAGCAGCATAATTCTTTCCTTTGGGTTGGTCCTTTTAGCATTTTTATCACTGACTTGAATGAGGGTAAAGAAGGTATATTATCAAGTCAGTGGCTGACAACAAGATCAAGGAGACAACTAATACACAGGATGACAGAATCAGGATTGAAAAATATCCTGACAGGCTGTGACACTGGGTCCAGTCTAAGAAGATAACACTTAATAAAGATATAAGTAGACATTTTGAGTGAATATCAAAAATCAATTTCCTACAATATATATTGTCCCAAAATCCAGTGGGCTGCTTTGAAAAGATGGTGAATTCTTTCTTGAAAGCAGAGGCTAGAGGAATGTACTTCACGGAGAATGTCTAGAGAATCCATGCATGGGACTAAAAGATTCATGAGGTCCCTTTCAATTTTTAAGGTTTTATTATTCACTAATTTGGTTACAAAGGGGGAACTACCGCTTCTATTATTCATAGTTTTGTCTTTTTTAACCCATTTGCAGGCAAAATGTATTTTGTAAGAGAGGTTAAATTTGGTCAAATGGATCATAGTTGATGTTGGGCAACTTGATTTCTAAACAAATTGTTTCATGTCAACCATGTTATGGTTTTTTGCTGTATCATTGGTTGTTTTTCTCAAACTTTTCTTTCTTTGAGCAAGCTGAAACATCTGTTTTCAGAAATATCTCCTTTAAATGGGTTTAATGCTCCTTATCCACATGCTGGTACTATTCTAACCACTAAGTACTTTAAAAACTCAATTTGAAATCGCTGCCTTGCATCACAGAATCCAACATCGGAGCTAGAAAGAATGAGTGTGTTTCTTTCACTGGTAGAAAAGACCTTCATAGGTCACTTGCAGCAGAATCACCTGGGAGCTACAAGTCTTTCTAACTTACAGGGAAATGCCAAGGCCATGGGTGTGACTTAAACATTCAGGCTTGTTCAGTCACCTATTAGGAATTACAGCCACCAGAATGTCTTTGTAGAAGGTTAAAAAACTGTAGAGTTGAAATTAGTTTCAAGAGAGTTTGGACTTGTTTTACATTACTTTCATTATTATGCCTACCAAGAGTTTAAATTAAATAAAAATAGACAACTACACAAACTCAATTACCACACAGGACTGATTCATAATAATATTCTTCTCATTTCAAGGAAATGAGAAGAATATTATTCTCATTTAATATTATTCTCATTTAAGATTGTTATTGTTAAGGCAGGCCAATAGCAATCTTTCACTGTAGCTCACTTAAACATGATCCTATGTTTTTATCTTACCCAATATTCAGTTAAAATTTCTTCAGTTGCAGCAAAACTATTTTTGGTCTTTTTCTTCTAGGACTTTTCCATTCTAATGCACTAGTGAATCTCTACTATATGTGTGTTTTGCTTGGATATTTTAAAAAATGAATCTTTCATATACATTTGTTACTTGGTTGAGTCTTAGAAACATGCTATTTATTTTAAAGCCAATAGACAATTTATCATGAGAAATACCTCAGGAGAAATAGGTTTTAGTCTTGTTCTAAATACGATTTGACAATTTTTTTTTTAAAGTGGCAGAAAAACTCAGATCTTATCACGCATTTTGAAATTATAATGTGATGGCCCTTAGTCAATTTGTACTTAATTTATTTTGTGTCTTTTCTAATATCTTTCATAAATGAAAAAATAGAATGTGATGTTAAAATTAGATAAGTATAAATCAGAATTTATCTTATAATTAATTCATAGTATCAACATTTACATTTTTCAAAAAAACCTTGAATGATTCTTATCATTTCTAATTTTTTTTTTTGAGTTGGGGTCTCACTTTGCCGCCCAGACTGGAGTGCAGTGGCCACTCCCAGCCACCGTAGCCTCGACCTGCTGGGCTCCGGCAATCCTTCCACCTCAGTTTTCCAAGTAGCTGGAATTACAGGCATGCACTACCATGCCCGGCTGATTTTTTGATTTATTGTAGAGATGAGGTCTCGCTGCCCAAGTGGGTCTCGAACCTGTGGGCTCAGGCAATCCACTCACCTCAGCTTCCCAAAGGCACGGGATTACTGGCTGAGCCACTGAGCCCGGCTGGTTCTTATCATTTCTATTTGTCAACTTCAGTAAAATGCTCTGCTTCCAACTATGTTGACAGTACAAAGATAATGGGGAAAATGACATTATTTAGGACTCATTTTTAATGAAGCTAACATGGATCAGAATAACTACACAAAGTAGAATTATCTTCATGAATAAAAATCATTATTAAGGCAATTATTTCAAAATCAATAGAAAAAATGCTTAATAGACTTCTGGGTTAATGATGACCCATTTTATATTTTAGAACTCTTTAAAAGTACTGGTAAGTGTAGATCTTTATGGATTATTTATAGTTGAATACAAGAAATATTACTAAACAAGCATAAGCAAAACCAGATAGTTTTACAAATACTGAATATCTTAGTTTCCTGCACTACTGAAACAAAGTAAAATAAACTGGGAGTCTAAGAACAACAGAAATATATTGTCTCAAAGTTCTCAAGGCCAGAGGTCTGAAATCAAGGTCTTGGCCTGGCCAACTTTCCTCTGAATGCTAAGGAAGGATTTATTTGAAGTTATTCTCCTACTATTTGGTAGTCCTTTGGATTATGGTAACCATACTCCAATATTTTAATGGTGATCTCCCTTTGTGCATGTCCGTCCCTTCACATGACTTTCTTTTTATAAAGACATCAGTCATATTCAATTAGGAGCCCACTGTACTCCATATGACCTTACCTTCAGTTACTAATTACATCTGCGACAACCCTATTGCCAAACATGATCACATTATGGCACACTGGGCATCAAGGCTTCAACATATGAATTTTTAGGACACACAATTCAACCCATAACATTGTATTTTACTATGTGTAAGAATAGAGATTTTCTTTCTCAGTCTCTTTGCACCTGGCATAGGAAAGCTGGCTGCAGCATCTGGGAAGAAATTATTTACTTGGTATTAAAATAGAGAAAGATAGAGAAAATCTTGACCTATTTTCTTGACTTTCATTTTTCTTTGTAGTTTGAGGACATAACACATGAAGTTACCACTGATATCTTACTACCATAATGAGAGGTATCAAGGCAAAGTCTTGCAAATAAATATGAAAAGTTCTAGAGAGTTATGTGTAGCTACTAAATCAAACTACAATATCCTATATTCAGTTTTTTCTTTTTCTTTTTCTTTATTTTAAAGATGTGGGGTACAATACAGGGTTAGGTATACAAATGTTCACTATGCAGTTACCCTTGCTAATGAGGTGTGCCTCTCCCTCCCCTGGCAGTTTCCCTCAATTGCCAATCCCATCCTCCCTCCCCTGGCAGTTTCCCACTATTGCCAATCCCTTTCTTATAGTATTATGATAATTGTTCAAGGTCTGCTTATGAGTGGGAACATATGGTACTCTCTTCTTTGTTTCTGTGATGGATCACTAAGTATGATAGACTCTAAATCCATCCAAGTTACTGCAAAGTCCATATGTTTGTCCTTCTTCATGGCTGCTGCATAATATTCCATTGTGTATATGCACCACATTTTTTCAATCTAGTCTGGCTTCGATGGGCAGCATGGTTGGTTCCATGTTTTTGTTATTATGAATAGAACTGTAACAAACATGCATGTGCAGGTGTATTCTTGGTAGAATGACTTGAGTTCCTCTGGGTATATTCCCAATAGGAGGATTGCTGGGTCATATGGAAGGTCAATTTTCTATCATAAATTGCCATGCTGTCTTCCAAAGAACTTTTTCTTATGTAAGAAAAATATACAAAACATTTCAGCCTCTAGCCTTTTTTATTCAAAAACTATTTAAAAAGTTGGTTTTTTGAAAGGATAAACAAAACTAACAGATTTCTAGATATGCTAACCTAACAAGAAGAGAAAACTCAAATAAGTGCAATCAGAAATTATAGATTTGACACTACAACTGATGACACAGAAATACAAATGTTCATTAAAGACTATAATAAGCACCTCTGTGGCAACAAACTGGAAAACCTAGAGGAAATGAATAAATTCCTGGAAATATAGAATCTCCCAAGACTAAACCAGAAGTAAATAGAAATTCCAAGTAGACCAATAAAGAGTGATGGAATTAAATAAGCAGCAAAAAATTGTCCAACACTAAAAAGCCCAGGGTCAGATGAATTCACAACAAAAGTTTACCAAATGCACAAAGAAGAGCTAGTAAAAATCTTGCTGAAACTATTCTGAAAAATTAAGGATAAAGAAATTCTTCATGACTCATTTTCAAGCAAGACAAAAACAAACAAGCATACAAACAAAAACAAATAAATAAATAATGCAAAGACTATAGGTGAATATCCCTGATGAACATATAAGCAGAATATAAATCCTCAACAAAATAGTAGGAAACTCAATTCAAATTCAACAGTAATCAAAAGAAAATTCATTACGATTAAGTGGGTTTTATTTCAAGGATGCAAGGATGGTTTAATATCCACAAATTAATAAGTGTAACTCACAACATAAACAGACATAAAAACAAAAACTATATGTTATATTAATGGACAAAGAAATGGAATTTAATGAAATCCAACACCCTTCCTGATGAAAATCCTCAATAGACTAGGCAGTTAAAAAGTATTTCTCAAAATAAGAGCTATATATGACAAACTCACAGTTAACATCACACTTAATGAGGGAAAGTTGAAAATCTTTCCCCTCATAATAGGAACAAGACAATTATGCTTATTCTTACCACTCCTATTCAGCTTGTACTAGAAGTCCTAACCAGGGCAACCATGTAAAAGAGAGAAATAAAAACCATCCTGTTCAGCAAGGAATAAGTCAAACTGTCTCTGTTCACTGACAATATTATATTAGAAAACCCTAAAGACCCCTCCAAGAAACTCCCAGACCTGATAACCAGATTCAGTAAAATTTCCGGTTACAAAAGTAAACATACAAAAATCAGTAGTATTTCTATATATCAATAGCACTCAATCTGAGAATCAAGAGCTCAATTCCATTCACAATAGTTACACACACACACACACACACACACACACACACACAATATCTTAGGAATGCATTTAACAAGGGAGCAGAAAAAAATTTACAAGGAACACTGCACAACACTGATGAAATAAATTGTAGATGACACAAACAAATAGAAGAAAATGTCATGCTCATGGAACGAAAGAATCAATCTTTTTAAAATGTCTATATTGTCCAAAGCAACCTACATATTCAACACAAAATACCAACATCATTTTGCAAGAACAACTAGAAAAAACAATTTTAAAATTTATATGGAACCACAGAAGAGCCCAAATAGAGCAAGTCTAAGTAAAAAGAATAAATGTGGTGGCATCACATTGCCTGACTTCAAATCATACAAGACTATAGCAACTACAACAGCTTAGTGCTGGTTAAAAATAGACAGATCAGTGGAACAGAACAGAACATCACATGTTCTCACTTACATGCAGGAGCTAAATTATCACAAAGATGGAAATAATAGAAACTAAGAACACTAAAAGGGGGAAGATATAGAGGGTGGTTAGGGTCCAGAAGTTTCCTATTGGGTAGAATGTTTACTATCTGGAGAAGAAGTCATCTAACACCCAATCCCCACCAGTACATGCAATATACCCATGTTACAAACACACACTGTGTTAGGGTACGGAGAGGGTGAGGGTGGGACAGATGGAGAGGGAGAGGTCAGGGGAGGCATAGCACCACTGGAACCAGCAACCCAGAGGTGCTCCACCAGGATTGCAGAGATCTGAGTAAATGCAAAGAATTGCAACACACAGAGGCAAGAGAAGAAAAGATCTATTTAAGAAAGCTTCATCCCCCACAGACAGAGAGCAGGCCTACACTCTAGGTGAGTGTGGCATCATAGCCCCCCAGAATCCTGGCTTAAATCCTTTCCCTTGGCGATGTTGCAATCAGGTAAATGTGACTGCCGTGACTTCCTTATTGACCACCTGTGGATGTCTCTGTGACACAGAGACCCACTGATGTCTGCCCATATTATCATAGCCCCTAGCGAAGGGCATGACAAGGATTCTAATTCTCCTGCACCTTCCCCGAACGACATTCCTTAGAGCTAAAGGAGGGTGCACCTCCCCTTATCTCCTATGCATTCCCAGTGGGTAGCTTAGGGGTATCCTTGACTTCCCCAAGGATAGTGCCCAATTTACTGGAAGATCGAATCCCCACCTCCTCCCACTCTGAACAGTCATAACTTTTGTAATTGCAAGTTTCATGACTTTTGTAATCCTCATCCAATGCATGATGTCTTAGGCCTTATAAATTCCCTTTACTCTAGGCAAGCTTGATTGCCGTTATGAGATATCTCTGATACTTGGCACCAGGAAGTCTGTTTCTGAAAAGACAAAGTCAGTAAAGCTAATTTTACTTAAAGTGTGCATTTCTCCAAAAGCATATTTTCTACTTTCTCATCATTGTGACAGGGTTTAGGAAGAAGATAAAAAAATGCATTTCCCACTCTCAGTCTATCCTTTCACACTGCACTTACTGAATCATATATATCATTACATATATGATGTATACATATACAAGAATACAAACATATTACCAAATAATGTACAGTTTTGAAATTTAATTAAAAAATTTCCACCATCTATCTACTAGATTAATCAAATAATATGTTTTGATGTAAGTTTTTTGTCACTTTTTTTGGGAACTATCAACCCCTCTTCTCCACCTAGAAACTTAGTTCCTCTACCTAGAAACTTAGCAACAAACTTAACTTGTGTTGGCCTGCTCCACCTGGACTACACAAATGAACTCTCAATATGGTTCTGTTCCTCTTAGCATATTTTTTAAATTTTATTTTAAAGATGTGGAGTTCAAGTCAGGATTAGATACATGAGTGGTCTACATATAGGTGAAGCTTGGACCACCCATTGTTCCTCACCCTTCCTGGTTTAGGATCAGGTACCCTTGGTGATGTTATGTGTTCCCCCTCCCCTGGCAGTTGCCTGCTACTGACAATCACTTTCTTGTAGTGTTGCCCTGTCTCAGTCTTAACTCATCATCATTATCTATGTTCCATTCTTTTGCTCTGAATTATAAAGTCCCCCAGAGTCTGGCAGAAGAGACCCATTATCTTCAATACTACCTCTTTTCTTTCTCCTTTTGCTGCTTTAATTCTTGGTCTCATCAGCATACTCATTAACATTAGCTTTGTGTCCCATTGGCACACCTGTCTTTTTATTTTTTTATTTTTATTATTTTTGAGTTGGAGTCTCTTGGTTGCCCAGACTGGAGTGCAGTGGCCGCTCCCAGTCATTGCAGCCTCGGCCTGCTGGGCTCCGACAATCCTTCTGCCTCAGCCTTCCAAAGTAGCCGGAATTATAGGCATGCGCTACCGCATCCGGCTGATTTTTTGATTTATTGTAGAGATGAGGTTTTGCTGCCCAGGCGGGTCTCAAACTCGCGGGCTCAGGCAATCCACTCCCCTCAGCCTCCCAAAGGCACGGGATTACAGGCTGAGCCACTGAGCCCGGCTACACCTGTCTTTTTATATTCAAGACTCACATTGTTTCCTTTTCCCCTTTTCTAAGATGTTGAAATTTCTGCATCCTTCTTAACCTTAAATTTCAATCTAAAAGCTATTCGGTTTGGGTTTTTGTTTGTTTGTTTGTTTTTCTGTTTCTTGGGAGAATTTCTTTTTATTATCTTTCTCTGCACCCAATTCGTTTTCTTCAGTCCACTTCACAAGTTGTGTGTTATTGTTTGTTTTCTTAATTTTGTTCTGACTCTTCAACTTGAGGGTACTTACCCCTCAGCAAGAAACTATGCATATCTCTTTCACTCTGCATTCTGAATACCCAGAAACTCAGGCTTCATACATCATAGGTTCTTCAAAAAATATTTTAGGTATGAGTAAATAGCTATACTTCATGTATTCTCTCCTACTTTTTTGTTTTTATTTTTCTCATATTGTTACTTTATCCCTAATCCTTTGTGTTTCTCTTTGCTTCCCTCCTCCCTTCTTACAGTACCCATGGAAAATATTAGCAACATATAAAACACACGGAGATTTAAGCTGTTGACTTTGTGGCATTGAATAGACTGGGCTCAGCAGCAGGGCACCAGGAGCAATCTGCAGCCACCTTCAGAGAAGACTCCCTCCTTTAATCAACCCAGATTATAAACATCACTGTCTATGTTGCCTTCCAAGGTTACAGCAAAACTTAATCTCATTTCTGTTAATAGCAAATGCCCCTCGTTCTTGTATAATTAGTCACTGTGGAGTTTCAGAAAGGTCATTTGGTTGAAATATGAGGCTGCAATTTGTTTTAAAAGGGAAAAAGGCAGAGGAAATTATCTTTCCACAATTCATTAGCCCAGGTTACAGTTACTCCAGGCATTCTTAGTGTGTGTTGTAGTCTAGCACCTGAATTGCCAGAATGCATGCTTAGCCCCGGGACAGACACAAACCCACTAAATTGATGTTAATATGACCCACATATTCTCTAATTGTATCACTTGATTAAAAAGTAAAAAAGTATATTAACTCCACTACAAATGTGGCTCAAGTGAAGTCAGGCATAACGTATTTACAAACTATTGGGTTACTGAGAGAAGTAGTTTGCAACATCCGGGGAGCTGAAGGAATACAGGCAAGGTCTTTGTTCTTGCTCCTATTTTACTATATGTTTTCCCCTTTGTAATTCTATCTAGAGAATAATCAGTTTTGCAGACTACCTAGGTTTGATTATTAGCAAACAACAAATGCAAGAAAAAAGCAAATGTCCTAGATATTAAAACTCAACAGAGAATCCCCATCCTTCCTTACTTGTTAGTATATTTGTAAAATACTATTCTCACACATTTTTGGTATGAAGATTCAAAATTAAATATGATTCTTGAACATTTTCAATATTTGTTTAAAAGTGAGAGTTGAAATTCTACATCAATCAATTTTTCAAAACTCGTTCTAGGAAGTTATGAGGCACAGACTTATTGTTTTCCAGTTAACACTGTTTTTTTCCTAAACATGAGAGCAACAATAAGAAATTTAAAGACCATGCACGTATGCTGTGTTTTCATTTTTCTTTCAATTTCCAATCTGATGTACTCCAGGGTTGTTAACACATTACTTATTTAAAACTTTTAGGTGTATATTTTCACTAATGTAGAAAAATCACATTCCTTTTATAATATTTACCTTCAATATACATGATGTGGTGCATATTAGAGTTGGGTGAAGTTAAAAATAAACTTTATAAATAAGTCAAAAGAAAGTTAATAAAATAAGTTTGGTTATACTCTGCAAACAAAGAAATTTTGCGTATTGACTATAATCCCTAAATGCTATAATTGCATACTAATGGATAATTATTGCAATGATAAGGAAGGAGACATACTAAATACCTACATTTATAAAGAGGAAGGCAATCAAGGAAAAGGTTAGTATACTGTTAAGTGATGCTATTGATAATCAAGACAAAAAAATTCTAAAATGATACTTTACAATATCAGGAATAACAAATAATCAAACCAGGAGCCAAAGAAGCTAGAATAAACTATTTGCCTCCAGTTTGGTCTTTCATACTCATATTCCTCATTTAAGGAATATAGTGTTGTCTGGATTCTCTAAAGTGCAACATCAGAGCAATTTTTTTTTTTGTCATAGAGATCATTAGTTGTTACTCACTTTCATAACTCAAAGATATAGGCCTGAGGTGTACTGGGATTTTAACAACTTTCGTTTTTAGGATATTGTTATAATTCAGAATAGACAGAGGCCATGTTGTGAATTCTGACCTAAAGGTGACCGGATGTTCAGGCATGTTTGAGGGAGCATAGGTAATGAATCCACATGTGTATTTTAATGTAATTCTCCAAAGTCTTAAAGAAATAGTACATAACTGATTGGAAGGTTCAAATTCATAAAGTATGATGAGTGAATGCCAAAGAGAGGCCATGGTTCTATTTGTTTTGTGTCAGTACTCCTCAATAGAAATATCTGAGGTTATGGAAATATTCTATATTGCATTGCCCAACATTAAAGCCATTAGCCCACATGTGGCTACTGAGTACTTGAAATGTAGCTAGTGTGACTAAAATTAACTTTTTAAAATGTCAACTAATTTCTAATGAAATTTAAATATCCATATGTGACTATATTGGATGAAACAGTTCTAGATCATGATAAAAATGTCAACATTTTTCATCAAGAAGAAAATGACACCCAATAAAGGCCACACATGCTGGATCTTGATGAGAGCCATCATTATCAATTTGTTAATTACCTATTGATTACAATGTTTACTATCTGGGGAATGGGTTACCGGAAATACAATCCTCACCATTACACAACATGCCCATGCAACTAACATGCATGTGTACTCCCTAAATCTAAAATACAAAATGGGGGGGGGGAAAGAAGAAAAAGAAAGTCAAAAACATCATTTATTGAATGGTTATATTTGCTAATTTCTGCACTTCCATCACTATGTCCATGTTATCTCTAACTTAGTCACTAAAGAAAATATATTCTCTCCATGATGGAATTAAACTGAAAGATTCTGGGGGGAAAATAAAAAGCAAAAGCAAAAATAGTGTGTATCTGGAATCAATCATTCATTTTAAACACATCCTTCTCTACCCTCACTTTTTTTCATGTTTTATTCCTGCCTTGATTAAGGACTGGCTCTCTCTGGGATCTAGAGAGACCTTTAAAGCCCCAAATAGAGCTTGATCATTTTTCTGTGTTCCACAGGCCAGAAGATGGTGACATTTGCAGGTTTTCTCCACTGTGTCACCTTCCTTTGAAACACAGAGCAGTTGCTACATAGCCAGATTCCGGGTTTATTGTCTTTTTTTGCCTTCTAAATCTCATGGACTTAAACAAGTATTTCATGACTCCATCAAATTCTCTAGACTTCCACCCTTGGCCTCTTCAATGACAACAGTCCTCACCTATTTTCTACTTCAGCAGCTGCTCTTTTCCTTATTCAGAATTAGTCCACCTGTCAAATCACCTATACCCTATTTTCTGAACATAACACTAATCTGTGAATGAATAATCCCTGAATCTCTCCAAGGTGCCAGATACTATGTTAAGAGAAAGGAGATGGTGGCACATGAGACCAAGTCAATGCTGTCACATAGCTTACATTCTAGTGAGTAGGGCAAGTGATCAACACAAAGGAAAATAACGCCAGAGGGATTATCCTGGGCTTGCAGAGGGGACAACTGAGATAAGGTACAAGAAATGGTCTCTATGAGCAGGTGACATTTGAACTAAAATCCGAAGGATAGGAAAGAATTATCAGGTAACGATCTTGAGGAAGACTGTTTCAGGCAGAGGAAATAAGTAGACTGAGAATATAATTGTTGTTTTCAAGGAACAGAGATAAATCTAATATCACCTGATCCTAATGGTAATGGATAGGAGTGTGTGTTTCTTACTAATTTCTCTCTATTTTCAGGTTTTCCCTCCTTTAGTCTGGACCCAAAATAGACTATTTTGCTGCGCTCACCTGCAACTTCTAATGCCTCAACACTTTCGCCTTCTGTATTCTCATACTGAAGTTATTCGGAACGTCAAAAAAGTTTCTTAATACAAATAATATCATGATAATTTGAATCTAAAGACTTTGAATAGAAAATTAGCTGTATCACCCTTCTCTTAAGCATAGACAGTTTAAATCCTTTTACTTTCAGTTTCCACACTGAACACAAACTGAGCATCTCCTTTTCTATTACTATGGTAACAAAGTGAAATTGCTTATATAATAATTATTTGTTTGTAGTCTTGTACCATAAATTTGATCAAGCTCATTAAAATCTAGTAAATTTGATTGCTGAACACAGATATCCAAATGTATACTGTAAAGTCTGAGAAAGAATTTTACGATTAGAGTATATAGCAACCAAAATTATCAGTGTGTTCTCTCTAATAGTGAAAGAAGCAAATATAATTCTGATCAGTAGAAGAGAGTCCAACTCAGTGATTATGATTTTACTAAAAAAAAAAAAAAAAAATTAAGAGACCACACCTATTCCACCTGCTCACATGAAATAACAGAGAAGAGAAGAATAAAATGAGAAAGTTGAAATGCCCCATGGGCAACATCAAGTTATGTGTGTATTTAAGGTACTTAAAACAGAATCACAATTTGAATGTCTATTGCAAAATTATTCTTTCTCGAAAAGTATAGACAAAAGATTAGGAGAACACTAAACAAAGTTAGGAGAATTACCTGCCTCAAGGATTTTTACTTTCTCTGTGACTGTTTTTGGGTATTAGCATTCATTGGTTCTCTTGGGTCCTCCTACAGCAATCGTAGTGGGCCCCGGAAATAGAAAATAGGAAACTGAAGATGTAAATCGAGGTAGGTAATTGAAAGTAAAGGGAAAGAATGGAGAGGATTCCATTTAGGGTACTCCTTGGAACAACAGCACAGGGCTGAGAAACTCCGCATTTCACCCTTACCTGGTATAGTCTCTATGTGATATCACAAAAGTGAGGAAGGTGATCATCTACTTTTCACAGGTGAGGAAGAGTCTTCAAGCAACATAAAACAGAACATTATTAGTAAATGGTAAGGTTGAAAGTTTAACCTAGAATTTTATGAATTCAAGGTTCAGACTCTTTTTCTATCCTCCTTATAATTATAAAATTGGGTTTTAGAGCTTCATGGTCCGTGAGGTTCCAGATTCTTCTCTCTGAGAAGCTTAGCTGAAATCTGTATTAAATGACAGGATTACAAATAACAAACTGCTTAGAAGAAAAAGCAACTTAGCTCAGTAATGTATTTCATTTCTAGGTATGACCTCATATGACCCATGGAATAAAATAACATTATTTTCTGCCTCCAAAACACTTTGCCATGCTTTCCTAAAAATTCAAAATTTAAACATATTAATGGATAAAATGTATAGCCAGTTTCTAAGAGGCTCTAATATTTCTTATAGGATGGTACTTTAAACAAATTTCAATTATCTGTTATTTTTCTTTTTCAACTTGGAAGCCAACCCCCACCCCCCCAAAAAAAACAATGGAACATAGAATGAGCACAGATTTTTAAATATATTTTTAAGTAAAAATAAAAGCATTATAAACTCAGTGAAAAAGAACTAAAGAAAAAAAATTATATGTGTCCTTTTCCCTCATCACCTCCCACACTACCATTCTGCCAAATAAATAGCTGTTGAAATTATAATTATATTCTTCCAAATTCATTCTACTGACAAATATTAACATAGATATATATTCATCAATATGTTGACACAATCACTATATATGGTTTGCATACATTTTGTGAATATGACAATGTTCACGTGTGTATCTATGTGAGTCAAAAATGGATACTGAGTGATATTAAGTGAGAGAGAGAGTAAGGACCCACTTGTGTCGTATAAGATATGAAATACTATTTAGGATAAACTTTGTGAATGTATAACTCTACTATACATTTCTGAAGTAGATTGACTTTCTTCTGAGAAAATACTTGATGAGGTTTTATTTAAAGTTTATTTTTATTTTATTTTTATTATTTTCATTTTAAAGATATGGGGTACAATTCAGGGTTAGGTATACAGATGTTCATTATGCAGGTACCCTTGTTAATGAGATGTGCCCCTCCCTCTTCTGGCAGTTTCCCACTTCTGCCAATCCCTTTCTTATAGTACTATGATAACTGTTCAAGGTCTGCTTTTGAGTGAGAACATATGGTACTCTGTGCTTTGTTTCTGTGATGGATCACTGAGTATGATAGACTCTAAATCCATCCAAGTTTTTGTGAAGTCTATATGTTTGTCCTTCTTTATGACTGCTGCATAATATTCCATTGTGTATATGTACCACATTTTTAAAATCCAGCTTTGATGGACAGTATGGTTATTTCCATGTTTTTGCTATTGTGATTAGAGCTTCTACAAACATGCATGTGCAGGTAGTTTTTTTGTAGAATGATTTGAGTTCCTCGGGGTATATTCCCAATAGGGAGATTGCTGGATCATATGGAAGATCAATTTCTAGTTCTCTGAGAAATCACCATACTGTCTTCCAAAGAGGTTGCACTGGTTTGCATTCCCACTAGCAGTGGTAGAAGCCATTTTTACAGCGTTTAGGTGGTATCTCAATGTGGTTTCAATTTGTATTCTTCTCATGATGAGTGAGGCTGAGCACTTTTTAATGTGTCTTTTGACTGTCCATGTCTCTTCTTTTGAGAAGTGTCTATTCATGTCTTTTACCCACTTTTTAACAGGGCTGTTTGTTTTTTTCCTTTCAGTGCATTTGAGTTCTTTGTAGATCCTAGATGCTAGACCTTTGTCAGATATACAGTTGACAAATATTTTGTTTTCCCATTCAGTGTGCTGTCTTCCTGCTATCTTGATGAGCTTTGATGGGACTTTTGGTTGAGAAAGTTTTGGTCTTGCAGACATATCCTGTAAAGGACATGGTAAGGAGAGAACTTAATTGTCTTGCTTAAGAAATACTGCTGGAAGTTTGGGATCAAAGGGTGGGAGGCAGGCAGGGGGAAAGAGCTTTGGGGAGAAAAGAAAAAAAGCCCAGAATTGATATCAGTGTGGTCCTTATGCCCAAGAAAGCTTTCCTGTATGGATTTTGGAAATGGCATAAAATGCTCAGCTGTCACCTCCATCAAGCTGAGCTATAGTCTTCCTCTATAATTCCAAAATGACAGTGACACAAAAGAAGAAATGGAGCAGTGCCCATCATGTGGTCAACAGGTACACAGATACAAATTAATGGAGGTGACAAACATTTCCAGGATGCAGGGCATCAGAACAAGATGCACCTTAGCATGAGAGACTGAATTACCCCTTCAGAAACACTCATTCACATTTCTTTTCTCCCTCCCCTCATCCCTGACTTTGGGTTTAGCTGTAGATTTCTGAAACAGAAAAAAAAAAAGATACATTGGAATAACAGAATCAAAATTTATAAAGCTCTTACCCTACTGATCAAGCAACAGTAAAGTGCCAATGATAAATATCTGGATTGAAAAAGGGGAAATCACAACAGATCCTGCAGACATTAGAAAGTGAATAAGAGGATATTAATAAAAATTATACACAAATACATTTAACAATTTCAATCTGGATAAAAAAATAAAATCCTTGCAAAACCTAGTTTGCCAGACCTAAGATGAGAAGAGCGAACACCTGAATAAATGTAAATCAATTAAAATAAATGATATTCACCTATAAGGGCAGGGAGAAGCAGGGACTGAACTTTCCCTCTCACTTTAAAACAAATAGAAAATTAGATACAAGTATTTGAAACAACTCTCTTTAAGATTTTGTCCAACAGCTGGTGCAGGAATATGATTCTGAGGGAAGAGAACCAAACAAGATAAGCATGGCCAAAAACTATGGTTTACAGTCTGAACATACAGTCAGAATCCAGGTACAGAGGAAACCTAACCAAGAGTTTCCAAACAGAAAATGGAGATTTAGTGACAGGTCTTACAACCCTGTGGGGCAGAGTTTCAAGCAAGTTGCTATAGCAGTTGCTTCTCCTCTCTTCCATACAAAAGTGTCTCTAATTGTTCTCAGAAAATGGACTCTCAAGACCCCTGGTAAATCCAGTTACTCAAATTTTATTGTTGAATCCAGAAGAACCTTCTTCCTCTCACCCACACTTGATCCTAGGACTTATAGAAAATACAACTATTACTTATAATATTCTCTGTTCCTGACACCAGCTCTCCAGGTACTCTAGACAATTTAAAATATTATGTATTCTCTTTCATATTAAGCATTTTGTTTATTTTTATAATTTTAATGAAAGTCATGTACTCACATGACTTGCAGGATAAATGAGGATGAAATTAGTAGCAAATAGGAATGAGCAGAAATTAAACAGCGCATTGTGAAGTGCTTTGAGCTATTAATCTTGAGCTATGAGTGCAAATTATTATTATTGCTGTGCCATATTCTGTCAAATGTTTTAAATGTAATATGTTTATTAATGGCAGGATATAGTACATTGACACTAAACCTACAGCAACTAAACACTTTGTGATATTCATTATAAAAACCAAAGCCCATTATGGCATGATCACCAAACTTTGCTTTGAAAATGTGTATTTGAAAAATCTTTCCTGACTTGAAGCCTAGAACAGCATCTTTGTCAAACACACAACTGAAATAAAGACTGAAGAGCATACCCCCTCCCCAAGATTCAGAATATTTTCTTTTCTATTCATGTCAACTTTCTGCGTGTGTGTGTGTGTGTGTGTGTGTGTGTGTGTGTGTGTGTGTGTGTGTGTGTGTTACAAATGAAGCAGTGGGGCTAAACACATCTGGTGTTATCTAGACTTATCTGGTGATAGGAATTTATCTTTGGAGTGTTAAAGGGAGAATTTAACACAGGGAAGAACCAGGCACCATATGAAGTCCAGGGAATCCCAAGAAGCAGAAGATAACTTTGTCAAGGTTTCAGCAGCTCACAGTTGTGGGGAAGATGGACTGGAGGCAAATGTCCCCATTTAACTGTTAAACACCATACAATACTGGCAAACACTATGGGAATAGAGAAAAGCTGGTGACCATTCCTGAATAGCTTTGCCTAGAGGGTGACATGGAGCTAGATCTTGAAGGATATACTAAGGAGAGAAGAGTCAGAAAGAGGAGAGAATATGGAAAAACTGAAGAATTTGCAAGGACTTGTGTACACCTTAGAAAATAATATTTCCATGGAACTGGAAATTAAAGAGCCTTGAATGCCCATTTCATATTACCTAGGATTTATCTTGGGGGGCTGCTAAAGAGTATTTAAATGAGATTCAGAGTCCAAATTAATTCTTTAGAAAGAAAATGGAGGAAAGAGGCTAAAGAGAAAATAGATAATTCCCAAGCTTCCAATGAGACGTATTTTCTTAATGAAGAGAGCACCATGGTAATTGAGGCCACGGAGAATTCACTGGCAATAATGCTGATCAGTCAAGCAAAATGAATCCATTATTGCAAATGTACTGGGACCAATTTTGTCAACTCACTAAGCAACAAATCCTATACAACACCTGGTGACCTGTATGAATAATTATTCTTCTGAAGTAGAAAAAACCTGCAAAGGGGGTGAGTAAGAATATGAATCTACTGCCTGGTCTGTGTCTTAGACAGGCCATTTAACTGTCTTTCAATTGTCCAATCTTATAATTCTTCCTGAATTTCAACATTTCTGTAATATGCTGTAGCCATCTACCATTAATTCAGTGCACATTTTTCTTTCTATCTTTATGTGTTATTTTACTCTTCAGTGTAGAAACATAGGGCCCAAATAACTGCACTGTTAAACAAATTGCAGGTCATAAATCACTTGAATTGATCACTGTGAATTGATCACATTTTGAATTGATCATTGTGAATTAAACACAAAGCCAATTTTGTGACTTTGTCTTAATTTGGAGAACAAATCTTCGGAGGTGTTAATCATTTATATATGTCACAGTGTGGAGCTTCCTCTAATGTTTGTAATTGTTAAATAAATGCATAATTTTTTTAAAAGATAATGGTTTGTTATGGAGAGCATATTAATGATTGAGTTGCAGATAAGCAGATTGACAAGAAGGCTATGGAAATAAAACTGGTATCTTGATCACATTTCTAAATTCTGCTAATTTAGTGATTAATATTTTCAAAAATATAAACACCACAAAATTCATTGAACTATATTTAATCTCCTTCTGATACATGTTAATAGGTGACAGTTTTAACAAAACATTATTTCACAAAAGTTATCAACATGCATTAATAAGTAGTCTTATGTTTGTGCCATGGATTTCTATCATGTTCTGACATGTGGAATCAGAACATAGATGTTAATCAGGGTCGCAGAGAAAGCATTTGCATTCATATTTAATGAAAATGTGATTTTTGAATAGAAAATACCCATCCAGGTATGGTTTTGTTGTCGGATCATTGTTTTAAAATTCAGCCACTACAGCTGGCTCTGGGAGTTGTTTAGGGTGAGATTTAAAGCAACAAAGAGCATGAAAGACTTTTTGATCTATCTTAGGTTAATACTGATTAACATTCAACTAGAATATGCATTTTATTTTTCTTAAAAAATAAAAGGATATCTAAGAAGCTTCCCTTACCACGGTTTCCAAAGATGTTTTTAAAAAAGTGTTTTGCCAGAGAGGATGTACTCCCATTGCATAAATTTTAACAAAAGTAATTGGGAACATAAAGAGACAGATTAATGGGAGCATAATATTAGAATTATTATAATATTGGCAGAAACTTAATTATTTATTTATTCATATATTTTGTTTGTGAGACAGGTTCTTGCTATGTTGCTCAGGCTGGACTTGAATTCCTAGGCTCAAGTGATCCTGGCCTTCCGAGTAGATGGGATTACAGTCTGAGATTCAAGCAGAGACCAAGATAATTAAGCTCTTTTGTCTAACAATAGGAAATGAGAAATGGTACATAATGTGAAATTAGAACTTTCAAGTGGAGAATAAGAACAAGAACCATAAAAGGAGAAGAAAGAAATTTTGACCATCGACACATAAACTTAATTTGCAATCTCTTATCCCTAAGGGTTTTAAATATGCTACTGAAGAGGAATTTTCAATTGATTCTAGACTTATTCAGTACTTATGGCTTAATGTACTCATAATTTGTTTAATATTTATGTCATGCCCAGCCATATAAAATTTGTTGCATTTTTTATGCCATGTTTTTATTTATTTGTTGCTGTAATGCTTTCCCCAGCTAATACGTAAACCCCTTAAGAACTTTGTCAGATTATCATCTCTGAATCTTTAATACCTAAAAGAGTGTTTAGCAATAATGAGCACTCAATGAATATTTATGAGTGATTATATCAGTATACGTATTAAATTTGGGATAAAACATAACTTGGCGTACTCTTTTTATTTTCATTTTGAGTATCAAATACAGAGTTCTTATATGTGTAATGCGCTGTAGTAGGTGCTTTAGAAATGTTTTATGCATTCTTATAACAGCCCATTTTAGTGATAAATACTAGAGACCGAGAAGTTAAGTGGCATGCCTAAAGACATAAAGTACATCAAACAGATCTGTTGAACATCAAAACTGTTTGCATATTATGTACATGTAATATATATATATTTGTATGCATATATATATTCGTTCATACATTATATATAAATTATTTTTTTAACTTAGACCATTTCTTATTTGGCTAAATAGAGTTTCTTGACTTGGGATGAACAAACCAAATGAAGACTTCTTAATCTTTGCAACTCAGTTAGATGGATGAAGTAACGAAGCCCATATGAATGGCTTGGGGCAGTATTCCTATGCCCAGATTCTCTGGACTTTAATCTGCTTAGTATGGCTTCATTACTGTTATAAACATTTATAGCCAGAACTCTCTAATTTTCACTGAGACTCTAGAATGTGGCTTTAAAATACGTCTATATTCATACCAAGATTGACAGTTACTTTCCTACAATCGCCCTGTAGCAAAACTGTCCCTTTTTTATTATTTGGGATTATGTGTGTACACCTCTGTTTCTCCCCCAGTAAAGTGCTATATAGGCTTTTTTGAGTACTGGAAATATGTACTGTATCATCCCTCTACCCCAATATTTCAAACTCAGAATATCATTACTCGCTTACAGTAGGCGCTTATTAAAGGACTCCTATTTTTAGAGCTTCTTTGCATAACTACCCTTTCTCTTTAACCTTGGACTGAGTAACAATCAATCCACCAATAATTGTTAGTAGAAATAATTACTGACTTACCCTAGGATGCACTGGTGAGGTCACAGGAGTTGTCAGAATTGTGCAAAGTTAATAGCTACAGGGTTTAATGTCAAGAATTCAAGCTTTGCTGCCTAATATTGATTTTCTGTTTCAACTTTCTTAGCTGTTACTTTTTGCTTGTGTAGTTACCAGATTTTCTGTAAATTGGCAGAAATTATTGCGTGCCAAGAAAAGATGAAGTCAGAATAATTAGATGGATTTATCCAACCATAAATATGTGCAATGATATCATCGTAATCATGGTATTATCTAATATTATTGCCCTTATTTTCAACCATTTGTATTTTTATTTTTAGTCTGTTCTGAATTACCATGTTTAGTGACACTCTGCCATTTCATCTTTTTTATTTTAAAAATCTCCAGAAGTTATCTATTAGCAAATTTGGATATTTCTCTTCACAGAACATTTTTTTCCTCCAGTTACATAAATCCTCTCAAAAATAATAACCATTCAGATGTTTTTTTCATAGGCGTCTGCTCAGGATAAAATTATAGACCTGTAAAGACAGGATTTTCTTTAAACAAATACCAATACTTTGTCAGGGTTTCAAAACCACAGTGACCCATTGACTGCTGGATAATCAGTCTCTGCTAACTTAAGTGACTGTGGCATAAAGCTGAACACTGAGAGAAATCTGCAGCAGCTGCTGTCTTGCAGGGTCATAATGTGCCAGGTTCTCTCAGAAGAGACCCTTCTTCATGTAGAATTCTAATCTTTAAGGTAAGGCTATGACAATGTTACATGACAGCAGCTGTCTGTGACATGCATGACAAATCATTATGAATAAAAGCTAAAGTACTGAAATCTAAAGAGCATTTGTTTGTCTTTTATAAATTTATATGGTAATAATAAGCTAAAATGGATTATTTGTCATTGATTTGGCCAGGACTCCAAAGGGCAAAAATAAAACATGTGTTTCAAATGCCCCGTATTCTTTTTTTTTTTTTTTTTGAGTTGAAGTCTTACTCTCTCCCCAGGGTGGAGTGCAGTGTTATGCTCACAGCCAGTGCAACCTCGACCTGCTGGGCTCTGGCGATCCTTCTGCCTCAGCCTTCCAAGTAGCTGGAACTACAGGGTGCCTCATATTCTTAAGGGGAGCGCTGTTCTGCTGTGGAAGGATTACCAAGTGGGTACCAAAATCTGAATCTGCCAAGGGGGTAGCAAAATCTGAATCTGCAGCCCTTCTTACAGCATTTTTCAGGAGAATTTCAAAGGACTGAGGGGCTTCCCTTTGATCTTGGGGAGGAGAGGTAAAGAGTGTTTTCTCCTCCTCTCAAGCCTTACAAGGAGGGCTTCAAGAACCTTGTGGAAAGTTTGGTAGGAATCACATAGAGTTTGAGAGACATAGTAAACCAATGGACTTCAGCTTGTGAATTATAAAGGTAGGAGACTAGCATAGTGGCTCGTGCTTATAATCCCAGAATTTTGGGAGACCAAGGCATGAGGATTACCTGAGTCTAGGAGTTCTAGACAAGCCCGGGCAACATAGTAAGACCACTTCTCTACAAAAAAAAAAAAGAGAGACAGATTGAGAGAGAGAAATAGCTGGGGCTGGGTATAATCCTGGCACTTTGGGGGGCAGAAGCGAGATGATTGCCTGAACCCAGGGTTTTGAGACCAGCCTGGGCTATTTGTCAAGACCTCATCTCTATAATAAATGAAAAAAATAGCCAGGGATGGTGGCATGTGCCTGTAGTTTCAGTTACTTGGAAGACTGAGACAGAAGGATCCCCTGAGCCCAGCAGATCAAAGCTGTGGTGGCTGTGTGCCACTGCACTCCAGCCTGGGCAACAGAATGAGATTCCAACTCAACAAAAATTTAAAAAGAAAGAAATAGCCTGGTTTGGTGATGTGTGCCTGCAGTCTCAGATACTAGGGAGGCTGAGATGAGTGGATCGCCTGATCCCAGAAGGTCAAGGCAGCGGTGAGCCATGATCATGTCACTACTGCACTTCAGTCTGGGTGACAGAGTAAGATCTAGACTCTAAATAAATAAATAAAGGCGGGAGGCTGCTTCCTCTCTGCACTAGCCAAACAGAGAGAGGAAGCCACCTTTGCACTGCTCCCAACTTTTGGGGTAAGGATGAATGTGTCCTAGGGACCAGTGATGTCTATATCAGAGAAACAAGGCTTGGCACTGCCTTTTTAGGCCCTTCTTTTAAGGGGAACTTCTGAAGTGATGATGGAACCCTGACCCAGAAAGATTATGTGGGATAGATTGTCAAATGCCTAGGCAATGAGAACTGCAATGTTTAGTTTATTATTGCTACCTAATATTTGTACATGTTTATGGGCAACATGTAATATCCTATAACATGCATAGAAGATGCGACGATAAAGGCAGGGAATTTAGTGGATCCAGCACCTTGAGTATTTATCATTTGCACTGGGAACATTTCAAGTCCTCTTTTCTAGTTATTCTGAAATATACAATACATTGTTGTTAACTCTAGTTGCCCTACTCTATGTCTAGCAGTAGAACTTGTATTTCTGTCCAACTCTGTGTTTGTACCTATTAACCAACCTGTCTTCTTCCCCCTGACCTGCATGCTCTTTCCAGTCTTTGGTCTCCGTCATTCTACTCTCACCCTCCAGGAGATCAAATTTTTAGCTCCTGCATGTGAATGAAAACCTGCAATATTTATTTTTCTGTGTCTGGCTTATTTTATTTAACACAGTGACCTCCAGTTGCTGCAAATGACACGATTTCATTTTGTGTGTGTGTGACTGACAAGTATTTCATTGAGTATTCAAGGGGGATCCCTCCCAAACTGAAATTATCTTTTGAAAGGTAGGCACTTGTAGTGCAGGCTTCCTCTGCTGTATAAGTGTTCTAGGAACACATTGGCATCAGTGTACCAGCTGACATTGCTGTGAGAGGCTGCATTCAGCTTCTGTGAATTTTTTTTTTTGTAGGCGGAAAATTCTCTCATTGTGTTTGCTCATTTCATGTTGAGTAATTTATGAGCACACTTGCCCACATGATGCTGAGTATTCAGCAGTTTTTGACCAAAAACTACATGACACCCATGTCTCATCCTCCCTACCTGATCTCACCCTGAGTGACTTTTTTTTGCTTGTTTCTCCAGATGAAAAAAGTCCTCAGAGGGAAACATTTTGTCTATGTGAAAGAGTTGAAACAAAAAATGACAGAAGCAATAAAAGGCATCAAAACTGACGAGTTCAAAACTTTTAAGCAGTGGAAAAAGCATCTTGATAGGTGTATTGCATCAAACGAAGAATACTTTGAAGTTTAAACATTTAAGAATAAATATACAATTTTGATAAATAAATTTCATTTGTGGAGGTATCCCCTCATATATAGCATACTTTTTCTTATCCATTTGCCATTGGTGAACACAGGTTAATTCCACATATTTACAATTATGAATAGTGCTGCAGTAAGCATGAAGTATATAGCAGGAATCCCTTTGCTACAGTAGAATTGCTACTGGGTATGGTAGTTCTATTTTTGTGTCTTGAGAAACCACTAAACTGTTTTCCATAGAAGCCATACTATTTTACATTCCAACCAACAGTGTTTAAGAGTTCCCTTTTCTCCAGATCTTCACCAGTATCCATCTTCCCCCCAACCCCACACACACACTTGATTATAACCATTCTAACGGGGGTGAGGTGATATCTCATTTTGGTTCTGACTTGCATTTCCCTGATAGGTAGCGATGTTGAGCATTTTTTCATACACCTATTGGTCATTTTCATGTCTTCTTTTGATAAATGTCTAATTTTGTTCTTTGACCACTTTTAAAATATATATGTTTGTGTGTGTGTATATATATACATATACACATATATAAATGTTGAATTGTTTGAGTTCTTTATATATTCTAGGTATTAATCCCTTGTCAAATGAAGAGTTTGAAAAATATTTTCTCTCATTTAACAGGTTGTCTCTTCATTCTGTTGACTGTCTCCTTTACTATATAGAACATTCTTTATTTAATATGATGTCATTTGTGTATTTTTTCTGCACTTTTGATATCTTAGTCATAAAATTATTGCCTAGACCAATGTCTTGTAGTGTTTCCCATATATTTTCTTCTAGCAGTTTTATAATTTCAAATTTCACATTTAAGTCTATAATCCATTTTAAGTTATATTTTTATATATGATAAGAGATAAGGATAGACTTTCATTATTTTGCATATGGATATTTAATTTTCCCAGCACCATTTAGTGAAAAGGTTGTCCCTTTCCCACTGTATGTTCTTGACTACTTTGTTGAAAATCAATTGGTTGCCCATATGTAGATTTATTTCTGAATTATTTATCCTGTTCCAAGTAATGAGTTGCCTCCAGCTTTATTCTTTTTGCACAGAATTTATTTGACTATTCGAGATCTTTTAGGTACCATATGAATCTGGGGATTTTTCTGTTAAAAATTATATTGGTATTTTGATAGCATTTACATTGAATCTATAGCTTGCTTTGAGTCTTGTAGCAATTTTATCAATATTAATTATTTCAGTCTATGAGCATATAATGTCTTTTCTTTTCTTCTTCTTCTTTTTTTTTTTTTTGAGTTGGAGTCTCACTCTGTCACCCAGACTGGAGTGCAGTGGCCGCTCCAAGTCACCGCAGCCTCGACCTGCTGGTCTCTGGCGATCTTTCCACCTCAGCCTTCCCAGTAGCCAGAATTACAGGCGCGTGCTACCACACCCGGCTGATTTTTTATTTATTGTAGAGATGAGGTCTCGCTGCCCAGGCGGGTCTCGAACCTGCGGGTTCAGACAATCCACTCACCTCAGCCTCCCAAAGGCGCAGGATTACAGGCTGAGCCACTGAGCCGGCTTAATGTCTTTTCATTTGCTTATGTACTCTTCAATTTCTTTCATCAGTGTTTTATAGCTTTTTTTTATTGTACAGGTCTTTCACCTTCTTGGTTACATTTACTCCTAGGTGCTTTATATTTTTTGTAGCTATTGTAAATGGAACTTCCTTCTTGATTTCCTTCTTACCTAGTTTATTACTGCTGTATAGAAATACTACTGGTCTTAGTATATTGATTTTGTATCCTGCAAATTTGCTGAATTTATCATTTATCACTTATAAGGGTTTTTGGTGGAATTATTAGATATTTTAGGTAAAATTTCATGTCGTCTGCAGAAAGGAATAATTAGACTTCTTTTTTTTTCTCAACATGGATGTCTTTTTTTCCCTCCTATTACCTGATTGTCCTAGATAGAAGGTCCAATAATATGTTGGAATACAAGTAGGAAAAGTGGGTATCCTTGTCTTGTTCCACGTCTTAAAGGAAAGGCTTTCAACATTCTCCCGGTCAGTATAATGTTAGCTGTGTGGATTTGTCATATAGGACCTTTATTATGTTGAAGTCTGTTCCATATATGCCTAATTTTATCATGAAGGGATAGTGAATATTATCAAATGCTATTTCTGTATCTATTGAGATAATCATATGGTTTAAGTTTTTCATATTGTTGATGTAATGTATTATGATTACTGATTTTCATATGTGAAAATATCTTTGCATTCCTGGGATAAATCCAAATGGATTGCAGTGTATTATCTTTTTGATGTGCTGTTGAATTAGGTGCAAGTATTTTGTTAATAATTTTTGCACCTATGTACATCAGAAATATTGGCTTGCAATATTAGAGTTTGTCACATCATTGGCTGGGTTCAGTATCAGGATAATTCTAGCTCCATTGAGTTAATTAGAGAGCATTCTTTACTCTTCAATTTTTTTGAAATAGTTTGAAAATAACTGGTCTTATAAGTTTTTTGCTACAAGTTTTGTAGAATTCAGCAGTGAAGCCATCCTGTTCTGGGCTATTCTTTGTTGGGAGACTTTTAATAACTGATTCATTCTCATTATGCATTTTTTGAGATGTTCAGACTTTGTATTTTTGTTTATTCCTGATTAAATTTGGTAGGTTGAATGTGTCCAGAAATTTTTATTTCTTTTCTGTTTTGTTTTGCATAATAATCTCTGATAATCTTTTGTATATCTAGAATCATTTTAAATGTCTACTCTTATGTTTGTGATTTTGTGCATTTGGTTCTTTCTTTTTTTTCTTGGTTATTCCAGATAACAATTTATTAATTTTGTTTACCTTTTCAAAATATGTTTTAATTTTATTTTTTGTACTTTTTAGTCTGTTTTATTTTATTTATTCTATTTATTATTTATTTTATTTATTCTAATTATTTATATATTCTATTTTATTGCTCTGATCTTATTATTTCTTTCTGCTAAATTTAGATTTGGTTTGTTGTTTCTTAATTAGTTCCTTGAGGCGTATTGTTAGATTGTTTATTTGAAATATATTTTCTTTTCTGCTGCAGGAGTTTATGACTATAAACATCTTTCTTTTTTAATTTTAAAATTGTGGGTTACGATTCAGGGTTAGGTATACAAATATTCATTGTGTAGTTACCCTTGTTGATAAGATGTGCCCTCCCCATTCCTCAGGCAGTTTCCCACTACTGCCAATTCCACCTCCCTGCCCTCCTCCATGCCCCCACAGTTTCCCATTACTGTCAATCCTTTTCTTATAGTATTACAATAGTTGTTCAAGGTCCACTTATGAGTGAGAATATGTGATACTCAGTTCTTTGTTTCTGTGAAAGATCACTTAGTATTATACTCTAAGTCCATCCAGGTTGCTATGAAGTTCATGATTTTGTTCTTCCATGCTATTCTTTAATTTTATATTTACAGGTATATTTATAAATCCACATGCATACACAGAAATAATGTTCTTTTGTATTGTGTGCTTAAGAAAAGTCCCTCTTGTTCTAAAGTATCAAGCTTCGTGCTTTTTTACCTTACCATTAAAATAGCAAAATAAACAGTAATATTCTAGATATTTATAATTTTCAGCTGACAAAATAAATAAGGAATTGAAGGATTTTTGTTCAAAGGTCTCATTTCCATTTTCAATGTTGACTTCTTAAGATGTTTTTTCCCTAGAATACTACACATATAAAACTGCTGGCAAAAATGGGTTCAAAATAAATGCCAGTCAGTAGTTTAATTTGTTTCAATATCAAATGAAAGAGAATTTTGTTAAATTTATTGTACATTCTCAAGAGTACTTATGTAGGAAGCAAAAAAATCTTATTTTTATTAGCAGTTCAATTACTCAATTCTGCATATTTGAACAGGTGCCCCTAGTGTCCATTCTTAGCAAAGCTGCAAGTTTTCACTAAGCTGACTTCTAAAAATAATTTTAGCTTTAAAATTGAACTTTTAATCAGACATATTTAGAATAAACTCCTTGTATGCCTTCAGGGCCTGTTGTAAGAATTAAGTAGGGTGATATGTGCCCAGCACTTCAGCTAATGCTTCCACATAGTAAGTGTTAAAAGGGTGAAAGTTGTTTTTACAATTATACATCACATATTTCTCAGGACAATTTCCAAATCTTAAAGTAAATATGGAAAATAAAAAGGATGTGAAAATTGCTCATTTTATAAAGTTGTTTGGTGATTTTTATTTCACTTATTTGAAATCCTACTCCACAAAAACTTTGTCCACCATCATCTGACATTAGTTTATAATCTTCTTTGTACTGCTATTGAACTGCCCTAGTATAATTTATACACTTTAGAGGTTAAAGAGAATTTTTTATGAAATACTGATGGCCAAAGATTGTGGCTATGGTGTACACAGAATTATGGGTCATTTGAAGAGGTAAGAATTGAAAAACTGAAAATATTATGGAAAGACAATAGAACAAGAACAATATTCAAAAGTTAGGCATATTGGGGTGCTTTAAAGTCATTTGTATTTCTCTTTACATGGCAGAAGCTTCAACTGAATAGAGAGACTTGTATAAAAAGTTTAGATTGACCTTTCTAAATATTTCACAATAGGTCCTCTCCCTGACACTCTTGAACGCTTATAGAACAGAGTGATTTGTTAGATCAGATTTGTGGTCCTGTGCCGTGCAACAGATGCAAAGAATTGCATAGAAATTAGATTGGAGAAATGAGAGCTGAGTTTCTTACTCTGTATTACTTTTCTTCAGAATTGTCACTTCCAATGCCATACACATCATTAGACCTCATTTTTCAATACCCCTCCTTGTACAACTAATCTGTAAGCATTGAAGACTCCTGGATAATCCTCTTTCTCCTCACTACAACTTCTGCCACCATTCTTGGTGACAATAACACTGAAAGAAATGTGATTGTCCTCTCAACACCTTTTCTCCTTTTTCCTCCATCCTCCCCTAGAAACCAACTCACACATTTACACTCTAAACATTAGAACCACCAACAAATCTATCATTTCAGAAAACTCAATTTCAAATATTCTGTGTTCTGACCTCCTTACCACATCTAATTCATGGATTCAAATATTCTTTGCCCAGCCATTAGCTTATCAGGGATTCACTTTCTTATGTGTCCAGTTTAGATCCCACAGTTTCACATTACAGTCACTCTCTTGCCTGTACCTTTAACCTCTCCATTCCTCTTCCCTCCCCTCCCCTCTTTCTTCTCATCTCTTCCCCTTCCCTCCCCTCTCTCCTCTCTTCTCTTTTCTCCTTTTTTCTATTCTCCCCTTCCCTCAACAAAGCTATGCTGCAGCCAGACTATTCCATTACCTTCTCTGTTAATTCATTTTCACACTTACAGAAACAATATTCTCATTCCTTCTCCTGTTTTCTCTCATCTCCAAGACATTTCTTCTCCCTCTCTGCACATCACTTAACCACAATTAAAAAGGAGATTCAATCAAGAAAGAATAATTTATGATCTGACACTAAATTCTAAAGAAGAAAGACATTTACTTTTCTCCACCTCCTTCTCCACCTCCTCCCCCCTCTTCCTCCTCCTTTTCCTTCTCTGTATCCTTTCTCTCTCCATCACCTCCTTCTCCTCCTCCTTTTTCTTCTCCTTTTCTTTTTTCTTCTTCCACTCCTTCTTTTTCTCTTCCTCTTCCTTTTCATTCTTATTAAATAAACCAGTTATTCCTTTTATTCTTTGAATCTTTTCTCACTACTTCTCAAGGGCATTCATTATTCCTGAATTTATCTTTTTTTTTCCCGTCATCAAATTTTCCTTATCCCACTATCATAAAAACAAAAGGCTTTATATCAACCAGAGGAAAACTAACAAACAAAAAATCCAAACCTCCCTTTTCTCTAGGCTCACCCAACACCCCCACAATACTTTTCTATGTCTTTCTACTTTAACAGGCTTTTTAAAACTATCTCACAGGGTCATAATGGCCCAGAGCTAGGCTCCTTTAAGCTCTCTCTCTCTCTCTTTTTTCCCTCTGTGCTCCTTTTCAGATAATTTCAGCTTACTCTAGGGATATAAATATCACCTATGTGTTACCAATCCTCCAATTTGTAACTCTAACCTGGACATTTTGCTCTGGGCACTAAGCTCATATTTAACTATATACTCGCTACTGCCACTTATATTTCTGTCAGGCATCCAATTGGCAAAAACACTCCCTTCCACCCCGATTGCTACCACAGAGTTTGAAATTTCAGCAAATGACACTATATGCAGTGGTTTGGAATGATAACTCTTTACTAAATCTCAACTTTCAATCTCTTGTTAAGCCCAGCTGTCATCTTTAAAATGTGACAGGAGTCTAGGCACTTCTCACCATCTTCACTGCTACCACCTTATTCAAGTTATTCATTATCTCTCACCTTCCAGAAGATCCTAATGTCCTGTGTTCTGTGCCCTATACTCCAGCTGGAAAAAATGATAGCTCTAAAACATAAATCAGATATTCTTATCTCTTTGTTTAAAGTCTTCCAATGGTTTATTGTAAACAAAGTAAATCTAAATTTATTTGTCTCTAAACTGCACTTGTTACACTTTCAGCATTGTTCTGAATGCATCATTGAAACATTCTTTTCTCGATTCTTCTGTCTTCCTCCTCCAATAACTGAAGGAATACTGCTAAATAAATAAAATGAATTTCTAAAGCTAAACTAGTCACATAGAAAATTCTTGGAAGATTCTACATGACAATACACATTTTCTTTTTTAAAATTTTTTTAATTTTAAAGATGTGGGGTACAATTCATAGTTAGGTATACAAATGTTTATGTAGAACCTTTGTTGATGAAGTGTTCCTCCCCTTCCCTGGAAGATTCCCACTACTGCCAATCCCACTCCACTCCCCTGCCCTGACCATTTCCTACTGTTGCCAATCCTTTTCTTATGAAAATTATTCAAACTCTGCTTATAAGTAAGAACATGTGATACTCAGTTCTTTGTTTCTGTTACACATCCTCAGTATTACATACTCTAAGACCATCCAGGTTGCTGTGAAGTTCATGATTTTGTCCTTCATTATGACGGCATAATATTCTATCATGTATATGTAACACTTTTTTTTTTCATCCAGTCTTCTTTTGATGGGCAGCACGGTTGGTTAGTTTCATGTTCTTGCTATTGTGAACAATGCTGCGATGAACATGTGTGCAGGTATCTTTTTCATAGAGTGATTTGAGTTCTCCAGGTATACTCCCAATGGGGGGATTGTGGGGTCGTATGGAAGGTCAATTTTTAGATCTTTTAGGAATTGTCTTGTTTTTCACAGAAGCTGTACTAGTTTACACTCCTACCAGCTATATAGATGTGTTCCCTTTTCACTGTATCTTCTCCAGCATTTGTTGTTATTTGAGTTACTGATGATGGCCATCCTGACTGGAGTTAGGTGGTATCTCAGTGTCGTTTTAATTTGCATTACTTTGATGACTAGTGAAGCTGAACATTTTTTATGTATCTGTTGGCTGCTCATATGTCTTCTTTTGAGAAGTGCCTATTCATATCTTTTGCTCACTTTGTCATGCGGTTGTTTGTTTTTTCCTTTTTGGCCCATTTGAGTTCCTTGTAGATCCTAGATGTTAGGCCTTTGTCAGACAAACAGATGACAAATATTTTTCCCAGTCTGTGGGCTGTCTCCCTGCTCTCTTGATGGTTTCTGAAAGGACAGACTGAGAGTGGGAAGCACATTTTTTTATCTTCTTCCTAAACCTTAATACAATGATGAGAAAGTAGAAGCTATGCTTTTGGAGAAATGCATACTTTAGGTAAAATTAACTTTACCGACTTTGTCTTTTCAGAAACAGACTTCTTGGTGCCAGGTATCAGAGATATCTGATAATCAATTTGCCTAGGGTAAAGGGAATTTACAAGGCCTAAGACATCATGCATTGGGCAAGGATTGTAAAAGTCATGAAACTTGTAATTACAAAAGTTATGACTGCTCAGAGGGAGAGTAGGTAGGGATTCGATCTTCCAGTAAATTGGACACTATCAACAGGGAAACCAAGGATCCCCCAAAGCTACCCACTAGGAATGCCTAGGAGATAAGGGGAGGTGCACCTTCCATTAACTCTAAGGAATGTCCTTCCAGAAGGTGCAAGAGAATTAGAATCCTTGTCACGCCTTTCTCTAGAGGCTATGATAATGTAGGTGGACATTAGTGGGTCTCTGTGTCACAGGTTCCCAAGACATCCACAGATGGTCGATAAGGAAGTCATGGCAGTCACGTCTACCTGATTGCAACATCTCCAAGGAAAAGGTTTTAAGCCAGGACTTTGGGGAGCTACAGCGCCACACTCACCTAGAGTGTAGGCCTGCTGCCTGTCTGTGGGGGATGAAGCTTTCTTAAATAAATCTTTTCTTCTCTTGCCTCTCTGTGTTGCAATTCTTTGCATTTACTTGGATCTCTGGCTTGCCAGCATGCACCTCCAGCTTGCTGGCTCCAGCGGTGTTGTGCCTCCCTGTGTTTCTCCCTCTCCATCCATCTCAGCCTAACCCTATTCATACCCTAACATTTTTAGAGGTTCCATCGATATTTTATCTCTCTCTCTCTCTCTTATTTCCTAACTGGTGACCATCTGTGGACTGTGTTGGAACCTGGTGGCAACTGAAGACTCTGGCTGATGCTATACTTCAGCGTGCTGGAAGGCCCCAGGGAAAGACATCAGACCACTGTGGCCCGATGGGGTGAGGGACTAAGGTTAACTCTTTATTTCCTTCTAGCCAAGGTCTCTGAGTTTCCGCATGGACCGAACTGGATCTTGGAGGACAACTGATGGTCTCTGCCTAGGGCTGCTCCCTAGGGAGGAAAGAAGGTCCCAGAAAGAAAGTTCAGACTGCCACCACCCATACGGGTGGGAGACAATGTGCTTGGATTTCTTTGCTCTTTTCTTCTCTGGCTGGTGAAGTAACTCCACAAAGGACCTTAAGACTCCAACAGCTACAGTACGCCCTTTTGCACCTCTGGTAAGTCATCCCTCATTTGTCATCCATACACCCACATATTTGGATGTGAACTCTTGGACCGCCCTGGTTCACATAACTTTCTGGGTCTCTCGGGTTTTTCAGTTTCCATCTTGGGAGATTCCTAGCAGGCGATGGGGACCCAGTTGCTGTAAGTCCTGGTACCAGGCCTTCCAAGACATGGTGAAGTATAGTGTCACACGAGCTCCAGTGGGCACAGGGACGGGAGGATGCTCTCTCCCTGGTGACTCACATTTTTTGCACTGATTCCTTTGAACCTGTTGGGGATGCCTGGCAGGGGATCTGGATGGGTTAAGGCCCAGAAACAAATCCATGAAATCAAGAGCCCATCCCAACTGTCCTTTTATTACAATACTGCTTTGCAGCCCTGGTGCTGGCGGCTCCGGCCCATCTTGCCCTAGCTGACCTTTTCACCTAGTGGACAAGTATGGGGAAATTCCACAATATAAGCTGGGGGATGGTGAAACCTGGTCAGAAGCTATCTCCTAATGCATTAACTCCTAATGCACTCCCGTAGCTTGATTTATATTTCACAAGAAATGACAAGTACCTTGAATTCCCATATTTTCAAGCCTTTTACGAGTTATCTCACCATCCAGGTGTCTGTTCCTTTTGCCGTATTTCTGGGTTGGTTCCCCAGATCCCATTGCCCATAGATTCATCAGAGGACACTGATCCTGCTGACTGAGCTGCCCCTCCCTCAAAAGATTTTTCACCTCCTTCATACTCTCCTATTCCTTTACAACTCCAATTCCTGCTTTCCCTCTAACATCTCAAATGCTGACCCATCTGGTTTAACTTCTCCTGTCTCTCTTGTAATCTGCTTTTGCTACTCCACTCTCTGTCAGTTTCCCTTCCTTCTCTTCCTTCTTGCCCTCTGCTTTTATCTGCGGAGGAGGGGCTGGAGTCTATGGCTGTGGTGCCTAACCCTGGCCTTCAGTCTTTCTCTTTTATCTGTGGAGAAGGGGTTGACATCTACAGCCGTGACCCCTAACCTTGGCGCCCATTCTCTTCTCTCTGCCTTCGGAGAAGGGGCTGGTTCCAAAGGCCACGGCACCTGTCTCCAGCCTCCAACTTTCACATCCCCTTTTCCCCACTGCCTAATAACCCCCTGGCAGCAGCCCTACTAACTGCAGCAAGTCACCACCCCCATTCAGGTTTCCACATGACTTAACAGGTCTCTTCTCAGGAAGGTGACCGGGACAAAAAGATATCTAAGTTCTTGTTTGTTTGTTTGTTTGTTTTTTTCCAATCAAACTTACAAGTGCTGTAGTAAAATTTTACTTTCAACTTTACCATGTGTTAATACATCAGTGCTAAATAACACCACTGTTTGTTAAAGGTAAAGCTTTAAATGCTAGACACCCTGCTTGATGTGATAAGGTTTAGAAACTGGCCATCCCACCTTATTAAGTCACTTTTACTAAGCCTACTACTTCTCCTGCCTGACGGATAAAATACTGAGTACTTTGTGTGAACACAGTAAGGATGGGAACTGATCGCTCTCACTTAATTGTCCACACCTTACAACTAAGAGTACAATTTAGTAATTCATAAGGGTTTTTTTTTAACAACTTTGCCTGTTCATAATTATAAATAAGTAGGCACAGATCATTTCACATCCATGTGGTTTGTTCACTCCAAAGGGTTTCACATCAAACTGTTACAAACAGGAATAATCAAAATGTCTTATGTGTAGCCTATTAAAAAGAACTTTTGAGTTTTTTTCCAGCTGAGACACTAGAAAAGCAAAGGGTGCCAACATGGAGGGCTGCAGAACCAGAGGGCCAAAGAGGCACCCCAATTGACAGTCACCATTAGTGACAAAACTCCAACTGCTCATCAGACACCTGGTAAGAACAAACCAGCTAAGGGGATGGTGTCCATTGCTTATGGGTACAGTCTGTGGGGACATTGAAAGCATAGTTGTCCCCCAAAAGGCCTTAATCTCTGGACCTTGTCCACTGTGCAGGCCAAAGAGCAATTGGAATGCAGGTGCACTCTCTTCTCAAGAGAGGAGAGAATACTTGGCTCATAAATGGTGGCCACTTATGGAGGCCTGCAAATTTGCTAAATTGCCTGACACTGGCTCACCATCACCCAACAACTCTCCAGGTAAATATTAGTGTGCTGGAACCCACATTAATTTCTTAATTTAATAGAGTTGCCAGCCTTTTGGACCTGGCCATGCATGTTGAAATCATATAGCCTTATCCAAAAGAATTTTCTCCTTTAAACAACAGAGGAGGAGAAGAAAGAGACAAAATTCAATTAGCTCTCCCCCACTGTCTTTGTTACAAAAAAAAGTGAGTTATTTTTTTTCTTTTCAAAATCTTTGGATTATCACTTAGGCTTAATAGGTAACTTTTGCAATAATTACTAGAATCTTATGTTATAACACTGGGCTTTTAAAAATTTTAATACTTAAAATCTGCAAGTTCTCAATCAGTCTCTCTAGGGTAGGAGAAGAAGCAAACTCCAGGAACCACACCTGCCCCACACCCTCCTCCTGAACTTCCTGCAGTCCAGACACAAGGATTACTATCCAACATAGGATGAATGGCAAATTAACCTGGGCTTCATCCTCTAGCATATCAATCATTGTGAAAGTATATCAGATCTATTATAAAAACAAAGAAACCATTTTCTCTTGACAATGTTCACCTGTTTTGAATTCTCCATTTAAGCTACAACCTAACTACATGTCTCGAATATTTTCAATTTTTCTTTCTTCATACTTTGTCAAAGTGGCTGTATTTCCTCGTTAAAGTACAACTATAAGCCGGGCTCGGTGACTCAGCCTGTAATCCCACGCCTTTGGGAGGCTGAGGTGAGTGGATTGCCTGAGCCCACGGGTTCAAGACCCGCCTGGGCAGCGAGACCTCATCTCTACAATAAATCAAAAAAATCAACCGGGCATGGTGGTGCATGCCTGTAATTCTGGCTACTAGGAAGGCTGAGGCGGAAGGATCGCCGGAGCCCAGCAGGTCGAGGCTGCGGTGGCTGGGAGCGATCGCTGTACTCCAGTCTGGGTGACAGAGTGAGACTCCAACTCAAAAAAAAAAAAAAAAGTACAATTATAATTAATTTACAAAGGAATATTTCAACTTACATTGATAAATTAGCAGCTTTGGTTAAACATACATATAATGTACAGGAATACTTTCACTCTTCCAACATCATTTTTTGGGGCAATAGCCTTTTTCATCATTGTTTACTCTCACTCGATGTTTTATTGGATCTGAATAGTATTCAGTTAAGGTCCCGCCATTTCCTGCTCATGCCCTTGGAAATAGATAGGTAGGGACATCTCTACGACCCATATCAGCAGGAAGTACTTACAGAAGAATGATCTTTGCCCCTTTTCCCAGAATCATAAGAATATTTCCAAGAGCAGGAGTAGGGAACAAAAAGAGAGATCAAGAGTGGGAAATGCATTTTTTTAATCTTCTTCTTAAAACTTAATACAATGATGAGAAAGCAGAAGCTATGCTTTTGGAGAAATGCACACTTTAGATAAAATTAACTTTACCGACTTTGTCTTTTCAGAAACAGACTTCCTGGTGCCAGGTATCAGAGATATCTCATAGCAGGAATAAAGATTGCCTAGGGTAAAGGGAATTTGCAAGGCCTAAGACATCATGCATTGGGCAAGGGTTGTAAAAGTCAAGAAACTTGTAATTACAAAAGTTATGACTGCTCAGAGGTGGAGCAAGTGGGGATTCGATCTTTTAGTAAATTTGGCACTATCTACAGGGAAGTCAAGGATTCGATCCCCCAAAGCTACCCACTGGGAATGCATAGGAGATAAGGGAAGGTACACCCTCCATTACTTCTAAGGAATGCTGTTCAGGAAGGTGCAGAAGAATTAGAATCCTTGTCACGCCCTTCTCTAGGGGCTATGATAATATGGATAGACATTAATGGGTCTCTGTGTCACAGGATCTCCAAGACATCCACAGGTGGTAGATAAAGATATCATAGCAGTCAAGTCTACCTGATTGCAATATCTCCAAGGAAAAAGATTTAAGCCAGGGCTTTGGGGGACTATGATGCCACATTCAGCTAGAGTATAGGCCCACTCCCTGTCTGTGGGGAGTGAAGCTTTCCTAAATAAATCTTTTCTTCTCTCACCTCTGTGCTGCAATTCTTTGCATTTACTCAGATCTCTGGGTTGCCAGCGCTCACCTTCAGTTTGCAGGCTCTGGCGGAATTGTGCCTCCCTGTGCCTCTCTCCCTCCATCCATTTCACCTTCACCCTATCCATACCCTAACAGTTTCTTTGGCTTTGCAGAAGCTTGTCAGTTTGATACGGCTCCAGTTCTCTATCTTGTCTCGTCTGGCATGGGCTCTTGGGGTTTTGATCAGGAATTGACATCACACATTTTCTAATTTCTATCTCTCTCAACTATTTCCATTTTAAACAGTCTATCTTTTAATTCACAGATAAAAACTCCAGAATCTTAGAAAGTCAAAAACCACCTCCACCATTTGGGCCTTCTTTGAAACTTATTTTCAAACCATTCGTCTATTTGCTTTTATTTATTTATTTTTATTTTTTGCTAAATAGATTATGTTTTACTTTCTTATCTCTGATTCTGGTTTGAAAATTAAATAATAGGAAAAAAAATAAAATCACTCTCATTCAAACCACACATTTTTGTTTTAATTAAATGTGTTTGCAAAGTCAGTATATTTCAAAAAGATAGCAAGCAGCTATCATTATTATTATTTTACTTAAACTGGCTTAGCAACTCCTGTAGTTTGAGGAATTTAAAAGTAATGGTTCCTGTTCAAAGTGCAGCATCTCTGTTAGATACTTAAGTACTTGCAACATTTCAACTGCAGAAACAATCACATTCCTAATGACTGTAACATGAAAACAACTTGCCTTCACCAGTACAGGACATAGGAATTAATTGTGATGACTAGACATGTCTTACCTTATTGGCGCTCTATATTATAGTCCAGTGGCATAATTATAATCTCAATTATTCTCTTGGAGTCATTGTGTGCTCCTTCAAAACTATTCTGCTTGTCCAGTATTCCCCCTTTCTTTCCTCTTCATCTTTCTAAAATTCAGCTGTAGAGTGCCTTGAAGACTAAATAAAGCTTGTTTTTAGACTGGGTCTTTTCAGATGGCTAAGATATAAAATTTCTTAAAGAAAATGTAAAAGTCATCACCAAACTCAAAGTTTTGAGTTTTTAATCAAGGAATGGTGCATGAGATTCATTTAATATTGTCATTTTCTAGTAGAGTAAATGTGTAAGTAGCATGTGATTTTTCACTTCTTTACTGGAAACTTTTATAAAGAAAGTTATACTGATGGCAAAATACTTATAAACCTTAAATGTCATGTGTTCTGTAAAACAGGTTAGGCTTCACCGTGATGCTTGCAAGCCAAAATACTTAGGAAAAGGGGAAGGGAGACAAAAAACAGGAGATGAGGTAGAAAAACAAAAACACAAATGAACAAACAACAACAACAACAAAAAACCTAGAGTCAAATGAAACAGAAGGCAATGTTGTAAGGCTTAGGAAAAGAATCAGACTCATAGTCTTAGTATATTTCTTCTTGCTGCTCTTATTTATTGTTATTCCATAAAATTACCCCCAGAAAGTGAAATCAGAATAACAGATTTAGAAACTTGATAAAAATACATCATGATACCCAAATTACCTTAAGAATTTCCTAAAAGCATTCTTGATCTTACTTTTCAATACAAGAGTAGATTTTAAATTTATCTGTTTGGAATAAGGTAGGAGGTATTCATTAAATAAGAAATAAATTTTGTATAGAAGATTTGAGTTCATTAATGTAGTAGAGATCAGTGACAAGATAAATATCTAAAATATATGTATAGTGACTGAACTTTTGAGAAAAAACAAGAAACAGGAAAGTAACCAACATAGAAAAATGCGTTGCTATGAATATAGATTCTTTATTCACTCTGACTTAAAACACTCCCTTTTCTTAACTAGAACTCTATGCAGCCAACACCCTATCATTGCCAATTTCATGGGACAGAGGATTATCATAGTGAATTCTTTTTTTCTCGATGCAAGTTCTTGAGGACATGAACTTAAAAATACAGTCAAATTTCCCAATACCAGGTATTTTCCCCTAAGAATTATCTCCATTATTCACGTTATTTATTCATATGTAAGAACACTATCTGTGTTCAGGTACACTGGTTTGCTGGGATAATTTCAGTTCTAGTCACTAACATGTCAGAAGTTAAGAATTCTGTATAATTTCTCTCATAGTACTCTTATTAGTAACAGCAAAATGCCAGGGACAAAGGTCCATTCTTAACATAATGCAAGGCAGTATCAGTTTTCTTAGAAAACTCACAGATCTTTTAGAAGGTACCTAATCCTCAATTGTACCTCACATCTTTAGAATAAAATAACCATAATCATAATCATAAAAGCAATAAAGCATAAAAATAATGTGTTAGAGGTGATGTGATATAAAGTATAAGACCTCACCTAAATTGGAAATATACCTTGTTTACCAGCTACTGAGGATGCCTGATATGGGGTTGAAGATTCTTTCCACTCAGATATGGTGAATTGTAGCATCTGTGACTATTAACACCCTGTGTGTACATAACATGTTTATTTCTATAATGTTTTCATAATTATTGCTGACTTGTCATTCCCAGGCCAAATAAAATTATTAAACAAGCAATGAGAGAGTTTTTAGAAATGCTCTTTATTCCACCATTACTAGGTAAGCTACTAATAGCAGTTCATATTAAGTGCATATGAGATGCCAGGTACTATGTTAGGACTTTACAATCATGATCTCACTCATTTTTACAATAATCTCAAAAGACTAAGTAGCTGAGCATCTTTCTCACCGGAGAGCCAAGCATAGTACTTACAATGCAGTGTGGGGTCTCAATGCTTCCATGCATGAATAAATACTTTCCATGATATTGAATAATCTTTGCTATCATTAAGTATACAAATGAAAATCTGATGCTTAGTGGGGTCAAATAACTTATTCACTTTTACTTAGTGGGCTAACTTGGAGCTGTGCTCAAGTACAGGGATAATTTTCTCAATTATGAGGGATATACCTAAATTTCATGGAATTTAGTGACAAACTTTAGACTAGCACTTAGGTGCACTGACACTCATCAGCACACTTTCCTCTGTATCTGGGCTCACATGACCAAAGAGGCGTTGTCTTTTACTCTCAGTCAAACATTTTTCCTATTTTTATGTAATTTTATTTCTACAAAAATTCATTGATTTAAGTAACTTGGAGAATAGAAGAAGGTCAGTATAAAAGTGGACATTTTAAACTAAAGACGTTTGAATGATTAAGAAGAAAGTCATTTTATTTCTTTATTATATAAAATAATTTAACACTAAGAGCTTCCTGATGAAACCTTTTTTTCCTGACTCAAATGGGAGGAGAAAACTTCTTTTTTTCATTTAGCAACATTTTGGCATTAGAGATAGATGGATATCCCACAGCAGTTCATAAAAAACACCGAAACATCACTGATGTAAATCAGTTATATAAATATTGTTAACTTAGGTTTTCACATATAATTCCTCATAACTGATGAATTACAGATTGATTTTGTTTCAGTTGATTACCTATCACCCTTTAATTTTTTTTTACAACGTCCCAGAACAAGTTTATCTTTATTGAAAATATTTTTTGGTGTTTCTGCGCAATTTATACAGTACAGATCCCCACCCTCAACCCTGAGACTAGCTGCTGCTTCCAGAAGTTTGTAGTCAAAACTCACTGAAATTCTGAAACCCATAAACTAGAGGTCACAGAGTACTCTCCCTAGCCATGGTTTGACTCTCTCTACTCTCCTAAGATAGACATGTTCCAAAAGTCATCAGAGATACTTCAGTTTTCAAAACTTTACTCTCTACTCAAAACATGGCCAAAGGTCTCTCCTAAAGATTCCCATAGGAACATAATTTTTTTCAGTCTTTGTAGTCCCATAACTCTCAGCAAAGTTCTGAATCTTAATCCTAGGGGACTATATCTTATGGAGGAAATAAAGAGTGCATAATTCGGGAGTTGATTTTTCTGTCTTTAAAGTAGGATACTCTTTTGTCCTATCTTTTCAACTTTTTAGCCCATTCTCCTCCAACGGTATAGAAAGAAGTAAGGAATGGAGTTTGCAACAAGTAGAGTAGAAGTTCTACAAGCAACACATAAGAATATGTGAAAACTATTTCTGTGACTCACTCCCACTGTGACCTGGAATAGTGAAAAGAACATGGGGACGAAATGTAGACAAACCTAGATTTAAACACTAGTCCACGCAATAATGAGTTTTGTGTGACTTTAGGCCTTTCTTTCCTAGACTTTCACTTTACACAACATGTGAAATAAGAACAACACCATCTCTGCTAGAAGTTTATGAGGTGAGAAAATAATATGGTGAAAGCACTCAGCACAATACCTAGGCATAATAGGTATTTAAAAGAAATTATAAGTTCCCTGTTTCCTGGTCTCACTACCTTTCACCACTCTCTTAGTGCCACATCCCAAAATCCTTGAGCAGATGTTATTACAGAATATGTACAAGAAGGAGGTGTCTGGAAACAGATTTTTACTGGACACTAAAGAGGAATAATGATGAAATAGGAAGTTCTTATAAATGACATTACAGAATATGGACCTATCCAAAAATCAACAGAAAGGAATAAGTGGGTTTTAAACAGAAGATTGATGTGATCAAATGAGCACTTAGAACTTAGACCCGGCATCTCTGTAGAGACTAGATAGAGGAAAGTAAGATAGCAGATGGGGTAATCAGGTAGGACACTGGTTTAGTGATGCAGACAGGGGATGGTGGCGGCTTGAACAAAGGGATTTGTAGTGCAAATTGAAAGAGAATATGTATTTTAAAACATTTAGAAGATAAATATTTATAAGTAAATGCTTGAAGGGTTGGGTGTATTTGAGTTAATGAGGTTAGTGGATAACAACACCCAGTGTGTGGCTTGGGGAACCCAGTAAATTACTGATCTTATTGACTGATATAGGAGAACAGAAGGAAGCGGAACAGGTAAGAAGAGAAAGAAGGCAGGCACAATTTTAGAAATGTTGATTTTGAGATGTCTACATAATACTCACAAAGGCAGGTTTGTCCAAAAGCAAAAGGGCACACTAGCTACAAGAGTGTAAGAGGAAGTCAACCCTGATGGGGTCAAAGGTGATAAAGTTTCTAGTGGGTGCTGTGATCAAACACACAGCTCAGAACAGCCCTTCCACTTCTGAAAAAACAGAAAGAAAAGTACACAAACCAAAACAATTTCATGTGTATATTCTTCAAGGATAAAGAATAGGCATGTTGAAATCCCAAACAAATACTACTTTCACACTGGTATAAAGTGCTATATAACATATACTTTGTAATTCTTGTAACTACATAGCTTCTGCTACTGTCATATAGAAAAGGACAGAGAGTGACATTACTGAGTGTGGCTGCATACCACTGTTTCTCAGCATTTCTAACAGATGGCATGGCCTGGTGGTCATATCAAACCTTAAGACTTGCCTCTCAGAAAACAATGTTTGACTCATTTGAAAAGCTTAGCAACTTTGCAAGCAGGTAATTTTTTATCTTTAGTTTCTGTAATTGTACTCAACTTAGGAAACCATCTCTGTCATATTTCTACTGTCATTCTCTTAACCAAATACCACATGTTCTCACTTATAAGAGTGAGCTAAACACATACATAAAGATAGGAAAAACAGACACTGAGGATTCTTAAAGCAGGGAAGGCAGGGCTGAAAAACTACCTATAAGGTACTTTGCTTTCTATTTGGGTGATAGGCTCAATAGAAGTTTAAACCTCACCATTACACAGTATACTCATGTACCAAAACTTCACATACACCCCTTGAAACTATAAATAAATAATAAATCATAGTTCCTATTCATTCTCTGGATATTTTAGGACCCTTGCAGTTTAAAAGTTTCCACTGAGTAATTCTTCAACTGTATTCTGTAGCTATGAAGTTTAATAATGTGATTTTCCTTAGCCATTGGGAGAAAAACATGCATTTTTCTTTTCAAATGTAAATTTCTTTGTTATCATTTTCTGCTCTGAAAAGTTAAAACAAATCCATAGTTGTTTTCGTCCTTCTCTTATTCTTATTCCCTTTTGATAGAGTGAGGCATATAGAATTATGAATAATATTGTAATCCCTTCTGGAAACAAAAGAGAAATGTGGTTTCTATTAGAGTTTATTGCATTTGTATTCATTTCTTTTTTTAAAAAAGTTAAACAAAGTAACCCCTGGAGGCTCCAATCTCTCTATTTATAACTGCAGGCAACCTGAGTTGTAGGACCAGCATTCCCTGACATCATGCCGTTTTTTTTTTATTTGATCTCTGTTTTGTTTCTCTGAGTATATGTACAAAAAGGTTGCCTTAGTGTTGCAAGATGCTCATCTTGTGGATGTGTGAGTGTGGATTTGTGTGTCATATTCTAAAGATAGTCTTTTAAAATCATAGTGTCTGTTCTAAACTCTAAACACATTCAGTTCATTTGTCAGTGTGCAGTGGTTAATAATTGTATACGACCCTTCATTGGAATGAGACTTATTATTGTTAAGATGTTGTATTCTCACATAATGTTAATCAAAGTGGTAAAATCTTTTTCTTATAAAAGCACACCAGCTTATTAATGTATACAAACATTTGTTAATGGATTTATTTATTTGTTTATCTGTTCATACATTTATTCTAAAATGCATGTGATTTTTTTATAATTACTCTACTAGAAATCAGGATACCAGTTTGTAGACTAGGCTCTGACACTGATTTATAGCAGGATATTTCTGGGGGGAAATTGTTTGCTATTTCTCTCCTTTAGCTATACAGTGGGATTATTATTTTTTAAATTAAATTAAATTTAATTTTTTAAACATATTTTTTATTATAAAATTGTGGGGTACAATTAAGGGTTAGGTATACAAATGTGCATTGTTCAGGCACCCTTGTTAATAAGGGGTGTCTCCCCATCCCCAGATAAATATTGACTACCATTAGTCCCATCTCCCTTCCCCTTCCTAGCCGCCCCCCATAGTTTCCCACCACTGTCAGTCCTTTCTTTATATTATTATGGCAAATGTTCAAGGTCCACTATATGAGTGAGAACATGTGATACTCAGATCTTTTTTTCTGTGAGAGATCACTCAGTATTATAGACTCTAGTTCCATCCAGGTTGCTGCAAAATTCATGATTTTGTTCCTTTTTATGGCTGCATAGTATTCCATCGTGTATATGTTTCACTTTTTTTTTTTTTTGAGTTGAAGTCTCCCTCTGTCCCCCAGACTGGAGTGTAGTGGCTGCTCCCGGCCACCACATCCTCGACCTGCTGGGCTCCGGTGATCCTTCCGCCTCAGCCTTCCAAGTATCCGGAATTAAAGGCATGCACTACCATGCCCGGTTGATTTTTTTATTTATTGTAGAGATAAGGTCTCGCTGCCCAGGCAGGTCTCGAACCCACAGGCTCAGGCAATCCACTCACCTCAGCCTCCTAACGGCACGGGATTACAGGCTGAGACACCGAGCCCAGCTTGTTTCACATTTTTTAAATCCAGTCCTCTTTTGATGGACAGCATGGTTGGTTACAGGTTCTTGCTGTTGTGAACAATGCTATGATAAACATTCGTGTGCAGGTATCTTTTTAATAGAGTGATTTGAGTTCTTCAGGGTATATTCCCAGTAGGGGGATTGCAGGGTCATATGGGAGGTCGATATTTAGAGCTTTTAGGAAGCGCTACACTGCTTTCCACAGAGGTGGCACTAGTTTGCACTCCCACCAACAGTGTAGAGGTGTTCCCTTTTCCCCACAACCTCTCCAGCAACTATTATTTTTTGAGTTATTGGTAATGGCCATTCTGACTGGGGTTAGGGGGTATCTCGTGTGGTTTTGATTTGCATCTCCTTGATGATTAGTGAGGTTGAACATTTCTTCATGTTTCTGTTGACAGCTCTGATGTCTTCTTTTGAGAAATGTCTGTTCATAACTTTTGCTCACTTTATAATGGGGTTGTTTATTTTTTTCTTTTCAGCATATTTGAGTTCCTTGTAGATCCAAGATGTTCAGCCTGTGTCAGACCTGGAGTTGGCAAATACTTTTTTCTGTCTGTGGGCAGTCTTCCTGCTCTCTTGCTGATTTCTTTGGCTTTGCAGAAGCTTGTCAGTTTAATGAGGTTCCACTTGTTTATCTTATCTCTTCTGGTCTGTGGGTTTCGGGTTTTGTTCAGGAATTGGATGACAGTTCCAGTTTCCAAAAGGATGTGACCTGCATTTTCTAAGGTTCTTATTGTATGAGGTTTTACATTTAGGTCTCTAATCCATTTAGAGTTAATTTTTGTGTATGGGGATACAGAGGGGACTTGTTTGAGTCTTCTGCGTGTGGTCAGCCAGTTTTCCCAGCACCATTTACTGAATAGGTTTTCCTTTCCCCAGTGGTACGTGGTGAAGGCTTTGTCAAAGATGAGTTGGTTGAGAAATTGAGGTTTTGCTTCTGGAATTGCAATTCTATTCCATTGATCTATATGCCTATTCCTGTACCAATACCAAGCTGTTTTGATGATTGCAGTTTTATAGTAAAGTTTGAAGTCTGGTAATGTGATACCACTTACTTTTTTTTTTTTTTTTTTTTTGCTGAGGATTGTTCTGGCTATTCTTGGTTGTTTGTGTCTCCATATGAATTCCTGTGTTGTTTTTTCTAGACCTGAGAAGAATGTTGCTGGTAATTTGATGGGTATTACATTAAATCTGTAGATTGCCTTAGGTAGGATGGACATCTTCACAATGTTGATTCTTCCAATCCATGGGCATGGATATTTTTCCACTTGGTTGTGTCATCTTTGATTTTGTTGAGCAGCGTTTTGTAGTTTTCACTGTAAAGGTCTTTCATGTTTCCAGTTAGGAAGATGCTGAGGTATTTCATTTTTTTGTGGTTATTGTGCTATTGTGAATGGAATTGTGGTTTTTATTTGGATTTCTGTTTGTTTATTATTGGTGTAAAGAAATGTGATTGTCTTTTGCACATTTATTTTATATCCTGAGACTTTGCGAAAGTCCTTTATCAGTGTAAGGAGGTTTTTGACAGATTCTTTAGGGTTTTCAAGGTACACAATCATGTCATCTGCAAAGAGAGATAACTTGACTTCCTGTCTTCCTATTTGGATACCCCTGATTGCCTTCTCTTCTCTGATTGCTCTAACCAGGCCTTCCAATACTATATTGAACAGGAGGGAAGAGAGTGGGCATCCTTGTCTTGTTCCAGTTTTCAGGGGAAATGGTTTCAATTTTTGTCCATTTAGGAGTATGCTGCCTGTGGGTTTCTTGTAGATGGCTTTT